>NW_027325964.1:300109-600109 GCF_048594095.1 Paramormyrops kingsleyae | reverse complement strand
TCATTCTGAGTTTATTTCATGAAACCTGCGCTTCCCCTACAAGAGTTCGACCTAACATTATAGGAAAACGTGTTTTCGTGAAGAAATCATGACAAACTAACACAAAATGAAGATTTCATTATAACTTGACATTCTGAGTTGTTTTCATGAAACCTGCGCTTCCCCTACAAGAGTTCGACCTACCATTATAGGAAAACGTGTTTTCGTGAAGAAATCATGACAAACTAACACAAAATGAAGATTTCATTATAACTTGACATTCTGAGTTGTTTTCATGAAACCTGCGCTTCCCCTACAAGAGTTCGACCTACCATTATAGGAAAACGTGTTTTCGTGAAGAAATCATGACAAACTAACACAAAATGAAGATTTCATTATAACTTGTCATTCTGAGTTTATTTCATGAAACCTGCGCTTCCCCTACAAGAGTTCGACCTAACATTATAGGAAAACGTGTTTTCGTGAAGAAATCATGACAAACTAACACAAAATGAAGATTTCATTATAACTTGACATTCTGAGTTTATTTCATGAAACCTGCGCTTCCCCTACAAGAGTTCAACCTACCATTATAGGAAAACGTGTTTTCGTGAAGAAATCATGACAAACTAACACAAAATGAAGATTTCATTATAACTTGACATTCTGAGTTGTTTTCATGAAACCTGCGCTTCCCCTACAAGAGTTCAACCTACCATTATAGGAAAACGTGTTTTCGTGAAGAAATCATGACAAACTAACACAAAATGAAGATTTCATTATAACTTGACATTCTGAGTTGTTTTCATGAAACCTGCGCTTCCCCTACAAGAGTTCAACCTACCATTATAGGAAAACGTGTTTTCGTGAAGAAATCATGACAAACTAACACAAAATGAAGATTTCATTATAACTTGACATTCTGAGTTGTTTTCATGAAACCTGCGCTTTCCCTACAAGAGTTCAACCTACCATTATAGGAAAACGTGTTTTCGTGAAGAAATCATGACAAACTAACACAAAATGAAGATTTCATTATAACTTGACATTCTGAGTTGTTTTCATGAAACCTGCGCTTCCCCTACAAGAGTTCGACCTAACATTATAGGAAAACGTGTTTTCGTGAAGAAATCATGACAAACTAACACAAAATGAAGATTTCATTATAACTTGACATTCTGAGTTGTTTTCATGAAACCTGCGCTTCCCCTATAAGAGTTCAACCTACCATTATAGAAAAAAGTGTTTTCGTGAAGAAATCATGACAAACTAACACAAAATGAAGATTTCATTATAACTTGACATTCTGAGTTTATTTCATGAAATCTGCGCTTCCCCTACAAGAGTTCAACCTACCATTATAGGAAAACGTGTTTTCCTGAAGAAATCATGACAAACTAACACAAAATGAAGATTTCATTATAACTTGACATTCTGAGTTGTTTTCATGAAACCTGCGCTTCCCCTACAAGAGTTCAACCAACCATTATAGGAAAACGTGTTTTCGTGAAGAAATCATGACAAACTAACACAAAATGAAGATTTCATTATAACTTGACATTCTGAGTTGTTTTCATGAAACCTGCGCTTTCCCTACAAGAGTTCAACCTACCATTATAGGAAAACGTGTTTTCGTGAAGAAATCATGACAAACTAACACAAAATGAAGATTTCATTATAACTTGACATTCTGAGTTGTTTTCATGAAACCTGCGCTTCCCCTATAAGAGTTCAACCTACCATTATAGAAAAAAGTGTTTTCGTGAAGAAATCATGACAAACTAACACAAAATGAAGATTTCATTATAACTTGACATTCTGAGTTGTTTTCATGAAACCTGCGCTTCCCCTACAAGAGTTCGACCTACCATTATAGGAAAACGTGTTTTCGTGAAGAAATCATGACAAACTAACACAAAATGAAGATTTCATTATAACTTGACATTCTGAGTTGTTTTCATGAAACCTGCGCTTCCCCTACAAGAGTTCGACCTACCATTATAGGAAAACGTGTTTTCGTGAAGAAATCATGACAAACTAACACAAAATGAAGATTTCATTATAACTTGTCATTCTGAGTTTATTTCATGAAACCTGCGCTTCCCCTACAAGAGTTCGACCTAACATTATAGGAAAACGTGTTTTCGTGAAGAAATCATGACAAACTAACACAAAATGAAGATTTCATTATAACTTGACATTCTGAGTTGTTTTCATGAAACCTGCGCTTCCCCTACAAGAGTTCGACCTACCATTATAGGAAAACGTGTTTTCGTGAAGAAATCATGACAAACTAACACAAAATGAAGATTTCATTATAACTTGACATTCTGAGTTGTTTTCATGAAACCTGCGCTTCCCCTACAAGAGTTCGACCTACCATTATAGGAAAACGTGTTTTCGTGAAGAAATCATGACAAACTAACACAAAATGAAGATTTCATTATAACTTGTCATTCTGAGTTTATTTCATGAAACCTGCGCTTCCCCTACAAGAGTTCGACCTAACATTATAGGAAAACGTGTTTTCGTGAAGAAATCATGACAAACTAACACAAAATGAAGATTTCATTATAACTTGACATTCTGAGTTTATTTCATGAAACCTGCGCTTCCCCTACAAGAGTTCAACCTACCATTATAGGAAAACGTGTTTTCGTGAAGAAATCATGACAAACTAACACAAAATGAAGATTTCATTATAACTTGACATTCTGAGTTGTTTTCATGAAACCTGCGCTTCCCCTACAAGAGTTCGACCTACCATTATAGGAAAACGTGTTTTCGTGAAGAAATCATGACAAACTAACACAAAATGAAGATTTCATTATAACTTGACATTCTGAGTTTATTTCATGAAACCTGCGCTTCCCCTACAAGAGTTCAACCTACCATTATAGGAAAACGTGTTTTCGTGAAGAAATCATGACAAACTAACACAAAATGAAGATTTCATTATAACTTGACATTCTGAGTTGTTTTCATGAAACCTGCGCTTCCCCTACAAGAGTTCAACCTACCATTATAGGAAAACGTGTTTTCGTGAAGAAATCATGACAAACTAACACAAAATGAAGATTTCATTATAACTTGACATTCTGAGTTGTTTTCATGAAACCTGCGCTTCCCCTACAAGAGTTCAACCTACCATTATAGGAAAACGTGTTTTCGTGAAGAAATCATGACAAACTAACACAAAATGAAGATTTCATTATAACTTGACATTCTGAGTTGTTTTCATGAAACCTGCGCTTCCCCTACAAGAGTTCGACCTACCATTATAGGAAAACGTGTTTTCGTGAAGAAATCATGACAAACTAACACAAAATGAAGATTTCATTATAACTTGACATTCTGAGTTGTTTTCATGAAACCTGCGCTTCCCCTACAAGAGTTCGACCTACCATTATAGGAAAACGTGTTTTCGTGAAGAAATCATGACAAACTAACACAAAATGAAGATTTCATTATAACTTGACATTCTGAGTTGTTTTCATGAAACCTGCGCTTCCCCTACAAGAGTTCGACCTACCATTATAGGAAAACGTGTTTTCGTGAAGAAATCATGACAAACTAACACAAAATGAAGATTTCATTATAACTTGACATTCTGAGTTGTTTTCATGAAACCTGCGCTTCCCCTACAAGAGTTCGACCTAACATTATAGGAAAACGTGTTTTCGTGAAGAAATCATGACAAACTAACACAAAATGAAGATTTCATTATAACTTGACATTCTGAGTTGTTTTCATGAAACCTGCGCTTCCCCTACAAGAGTTCGACCTACCATTATAGGAAAACGTGTTTTCGTGAAGAAATCATGACAAACTAACACAAAATGAAGATTTCATTATAACTTGACATTCTGAGTTGTTTTCATGAAACCTGCGCTTCCCCTACAAGAGTTCGACCTACCATTATAGGAAAACGTGTTTTCGTGAAGAAATCATGACAAACTAACACAAAATGAAGATTTCATTATAACTTGACATTCTGAGTTGTTTTCATGAAACCTGCGCTTCCCCTACAAGAGTTCGACCTAACATTATAGGAAAACGTGTTTTCGTGAAGAAATCATGACAAACTAACACAAAATGAAGATTTCATTATAACTTGACATTCTGAGTTGTTTTCATGAAACCTGCGCTTCCCCTATAAGAGTTCGACCTACCATTATAGGAAAACGTGTTTTCGTGAAGAAATCATGACAAACTAACACAAAATGAAGATTTCATTATAACTTGACATTCTGAGTTGTTTTCATGAAACCTGCGCTTCCCCTATAAGAGTTCAACCTACCATTATAGAAAAAAGTGTTTTCGTGAAGAAATCATGACAAACTAACACAAAATGAAGATTTCATTATAACTTGACATTCTGAGTTTATTTCATGAAATCTGCGCTTCCCCTACAAGAGTTCAACCTACCATTATAGGAAAACGTGTTTTCCTGAAGAAATCATGACAAACTAACACAAAATGAAGATTTCATTATAACTTGACATTCTGAGTTGTTTTCATGAAACCTGCGCTTCCCCTACAAGAGTTCAACTAACCATTATAGGAAAACGTGTTTTCGTGAAGAAATCATGACAAACTAACACAAAATGAAGATTTCATTATAACTTGACATTCTGAGTTGTTTTCATGAAACCTGCGCTTCCCCTACAAGAGTTCGACCTACCATTATAGGAAAACGTGTTTTCGTGAAGAAATCATGACAAACTAACACAAAATGAAGATTTCATTATAACTTGACATTCTGAGTTGTTTTCATGAAACCTGCGCTTCCCCTACAAGAGTTCGACCTACCATTATAGGAAAACGTGTTTTCGTGAAGAAATCATGACAAACTAACACAAAATGAAGATTTCATTATAACTTGACATTCTGAGTTGTTTTCATGAAACCTGCGCTTCCCCTACAAGAGTTCGACCTAACATTATAGGAAAACGTGTTTTCGTGAAGAAATCATGACAAACTAACACAAAATGAAGATTTCATTATAACTTGACATTCTGAGTTGTTTTCATGAAACCTGCGCTTCCCCTATAAGAGTTCGACCTACCATTATAGGAAAACGTGTTTTCGTGAAGAAATCATGACAAACTAACACAAAATGAAGATTTCATTATAACTTGACATTCTGAGTTGTTTTCATGAAACCTGCGCTTCCCCTATAAGAGTTCAACCTACCATTATAGAAAAAAGTGTTTTCGTGAAGAAATCATGACAAACTAACACAAAATGAAGATTTCATTATAACTTGACATTCTGAGTTTATTTCATGAAATCTGCGCTTCCCCTACAAGAGTTCAACCTACCATTATAGGAAAACGTGTTTTCCTGAAGAAATCATGACAAACTAACACAAAATGAAGATTTCATTATAACTTGACATTCTGAGTTGTTTTCATGAAACCTGCGCTTCCCCTACAAGAGTTCAACTAACCATTATAGGAAAACGTGTTTTCGTGAAGAAATCATGACAAACTAACACAAAATGAAGATTTCATTATAACTTGACATTCTGAGTTGTTTTCATGAAACCTGCGCTTTCCCTACAAGAGTTCAACCTACCATTATAGGAAAACGTGTTTTCGTGAAGAAATCATGACAAACTAACACAAAATGAAGATTTCATTATAACTTGACATTCTGAGTTGTTTTCATGAAACCTGCGCTTCCCCTACAAGAGTTCGACCTACCATTATAGGAAAACGTGTTTTCGTGAAGAAATCATGACAAACTAACACAAAATGAAGATTTCATTATAACTTGTCATTCTGAGTTTATTTCATGAAACCTGCGCTTCCCCTACAAGAGTTCGACCTAACATTATAGGAAAACGTGTTTTCGTGAAGAAATCATGACAAACTAACACAAAATGAAGATTTCATTATAACTTGACATTCTGAGTTTATTTCATGAAACCTGCGCTTCCCCTACAAGAGTTCAACCTACCATTATAGGAAAACGTGTTTTCGTGAAGAAATCATGACAAACTAACACAAAATGAAGATTTCATTATAACTTGACATTCTGAGTTGTTTTCATGAAACCTGCGCTTCCCCTACAAGAGTTCGACCTACCATTATAGGAAAACGTGTTTTCGTGAAGAAATCATGACAAACTAACACAAAATGAAGATTTCATTATAACTTGACATTCTGAGTTTATTTCATGAAACCTGCGCTTCCCCTACAAGAGTTCAACCTACCATTATAGGAAAACGTGTTTTCGTGAAGAAATCATGACAAACTAACACAAAATGAAGATTTCATTATAACTTGACATTCTGAGTTGTTTTCATGAAACCTGCGCTTCCCCTACAAGAGTTCAACCTACCATTATAGGAAAACGTGTTTTCGTGAAGAAATCATGACAAACTAACACAAAATGAAGATTTCATTATAACTTGACATTCTGAGTTGTTTTCATGAAACCTGCGCTTCCCCTACAAGAGTTCAACCTACCATTATAGGAAAACGTGTTTTCGTGAAGAAATCATGACAAACTAACACAAAATGAAGATTTCATTATAACTTGACATTCTGAGTTGTTTTCATGAAACCTGCGCTTCCCCTACAAGAGTTCGACCTACCATTATAGGAAAACGTGTTTTCGTGAAGAAATCATGACAAACTAACACAAAATGAAGATTTCATTATAACTTGACATTCTGAGTTGTTTTCATGAAACCTGCGCTTCCCCTACAAGAGTTCGACCTACCATTATAGGAAAACGTGTTTTCGTGAAGAAATCATGACAAACTAACACAAAATGAAGATTTCATTATAACTTGACATTCTGAGTTGTTTTCATGAAACCTGCGCTTCCCCTACAAGAGTTCGACCTAACATTATAGGAAAACGTGTTTTCGTGAAGAAATCATGACAAACTAACACAAATTGAAGATTTCATTATAACTTGACATTCTGAGTTGTTTTCATGAAACCTGCGCTTCCCCTATAAGAGTTCGACCTACCATTATAGGAAAACGTGTTTTCGTGAAGAAATCATGACAAACTAACACAAAATGAAGATTTCATTATAACTTGACATTCTGAGTTGTTTTCATGAAACCTGCGCTTCCCCTATAAGAGTTCAACCTACCATTATAGAAAAAAGTGTTTTCGTGAAGAAATCATGACAAACTAACACAAAATGAAGATTTCATTATAACTTGACATTCTGAGTTTATTTCATGAAATCTGCGCTTCCCCTACAAGAGTTCAACCTACCATTATAGGAAAACGTGTTTTCCTGAAGAAATCATGACAAACTAACACAAAATGAAGATTTCATTATAACTTGACATTCTGAGTTGTTTTCATGAAACCTGCGCTTCCCCTACAAGAGTTCAACTAACCATTATAGGAAAACGTGTTTTCGTGAAGAAATCATGACAAACTAACACAAAATGAAGATTTCATTATAACTTGACATTCTGAGTTGTTTTCATGAAACCTGCGCTTTCCCTACAAGAGTTCAACCTACCATTATAGGAAAACGTGTTTTCGTGAAGAAATCATGACAAACTAACACAAAATGAAGATTTCATTATAACTTGACATTCTGAGTTGTTTTCATGAAACCTGCGCTTCCCCTACAAGAGTTCGACCTAAAATTATAGGAAAACGTGTTTTCGTGAAGAAATCATGACAAACTAACACAAAATGAAGATTTCATTATAACTTGACATTCTGAGTTGTTTTCATGAAACCTGCGCTTCCCCTATAAGAGTTCAACCTACCATTATAGGAAAACGTGTTTTCGTGAAGAAATCATGACAAACTAACACAAAATGAAGATTTCATTATAACTTGACATTCTGAGTTGTTTTCATGAAACCTGCGCTTCCCCTATAAGAGTTCAACCTACCATTATAGAAAAAAGTGTTTTCGTGAAGAAATCATGACAAACTAACACAAAATGAAGATTTCATTATAACTTGACATTCTGAGTTGTTTTCATGAAACCTGCGCTTCCCCTACAAGAGTTCAACCTACCATTATAGGAAAACGTGTTTTCGTGAAGAAATCATGACAAACTAACACAAAATGAAGATTTCATTATAACTTGACATTCTGAGTTGTTTTCATGAAACCTGCGCTTCCCCTACAAGAGTTCGACCTACCATTATAGGAAAACGTGTTTTCGTGAAGAAATCATGACAAACTAACACAAAATGAAGATTTCATTATAACTTGACATTCTGAGTTGTTTTCATGAAACCTGCGCTTCCCCTACAAGAGTTCAACCTACCATTATAGGAAAACGTGTTTTCGTGAAGAAATCATGACAAACTAACACAAAATGAAGATTTCATTATAACTTGACATTCTGAGTTGTTTTCATGAAACCTGCGCTTCCCCTACAAGAGTTCGACCTAACATTATAGGAAAACGTGTTTTCGTGAAGAAATCATGACAAACTAACCCAAAATGAAGATTTCATTATAACTTGACATTCTGAGTTTATTTCATGAAACCTGCGCTTCCCCTACAAGAGTTCCACCTACCATTATAGGAAAACGTGTTTTCATGAAGAAATCATGACAAACTAACACAAAATGAAGATTTCATTATAACTTGACATTCTGAGTTGTTTTCATGAAACCTGCGCTTCCCCTACAAGAGTTCAACCTACCATTATAGGAAAACGTGTTTTCGTGAAGAAATCATGACAAACTAACACAAAATGAAGATTTCATTATAACTTGACATTCTGAGTTGTTTTCTTGAAACCTGCGCTTTCCCTACAAGAGTTCATCCTACCATTATAGGAAAACGTGTTTTCGTGAAGAAATCATGACAAACTAACACAAAATGAAGATTTCATTATAACTTGACATTCTGAGTTGTTTTCATGAAACCTGCGCTTCCCCTACAAGAGTTCAACCTACCATTATAGGAAAACGTGTTTTCGTGAAGAAATCATGACAAACTAACACAAAATGAAGATTTCATTATAACTTGACATTCTGAGTTGTTTTCATGAAACCTGCGCTTCCCCTACAAGAGTTCGACCTAACATTATAGGAAAACGTGTTTTCGTGAAGAAATCATGACAAACTAACACAAAATGAAGATTTCATTATAACTTGACATTCTGAGTTGTTTTCATGAAACCTGCGCTTCCCCTACAAGAGTTCAACCTACCATTATAGGAAAACGTGTTTTCGTGAAGAAATCATGACAAACTAACACAAAATGAAGATTTCATTATAACTTGACATTCTGAGTTTATTTCATGAAACCTGCGCTTCCCCTACAAGAGTTCAACCTACCATTATAGGAAAACGTGTTTTCGTGAAGAAATCATGACAAACTAACACAAAATGAAGATTTCATTATAACTTGACATTCTGAGTTGTTTTCATGAAACCTGCGCTTCCCCTATAAGAGTTCAACCTACCATTATAGAAAAAAGTGTTTTCGTGAAGAAATCATGACAAACTAACACAAAATGAAGATTTCATTATAACTTGACATTCTGAGTTGTTTTCATGAAACCTGCGCTTCCCCTACAAGAGTTCAACCTACCATTATAGGAAAACGTGTTTTCGTGAAGAAATCATGACAAACTAACACAAAATGAAGATTTCATTATAACTTGACATTCTGAGTTTATTTCATGAAACCTGCGCTTCCCCTACAAGAGTTCAACCTACCATTATAGGAAAACGTGTTTTCGTGAAGAAATCATGACAAACTAACACAAAATGAAGATTTCATTATAACTTGACATTCTGAGTTGTTTTCATGAAACCTGCGCTTCCCCTACAAGAGTTCAACCTACCATTATAGGAAAACGTGTTTTCGTGAAGAAATCATGACAAACTAACACAAAATGAAGATTTCATTATAACTTGACATTCTGAGTTGTATTCATGAAACCTGCGCTTCCCCTACAAGAGTTCAACCTACCATTATAGGAAAACGTGTTTTCGTGAAGAAATCATGACAAACTAACACAAAATGAAGATTTCATTATAACTTGACATTCTGAGTTGTTTTCATGAAACCTGCGCTTCCCCTATAAGAGTTCAACCTACCATTATAGAAAAAAGTGTTTTCGTGAAGAAATCATGACAAACTAACACAAAATGAAGATTTCATTATAACTTGACATTCTGAGTTGTTTTCATGAAACCTGCGCTTCCCCTACAAGAGTTCAACCTACCATTATAGGAAAACGTGTTTTCGTGAAGAAATCATGACAAACTAACACAAAATGAAGATTTCATTATAACTTGACATTCTGAGTTGTTTTCATGAAACCTGCGCTTCCCCTACAAGAGTTCGACCTACCATTATAGGAAAACGTGTTTTCGTGAAGAAATCATGACAAACTAACACAAAATGAAGATTTCATTATAACTTGACATTCTGAGTTGTTTTCATGAAACCTGCGCTTCCCCTACAAGAGTTCAACCTACCATTATAGGAAAACGTGTTTTCGTGAAGAAATCATGACAAACTAACACAAAATGAAGATTTCATTATAACTTGACATTCTGAGTTGTTTTCATGAAACCTGCGCTTCTCCTACAAGAGTTCGGCCTACCATTATAGGAAAACGTGTTTTCGTGAAGAAATCATGACAAACTAACACAAAATGAAGATTTCATTATAACTTGACATTCTGAGTTGTTTTCATGAAACCTGCGCTTCCCCTACAAGAGTTCAACCTACCATTATAGGAAAACGTGTTTTCGTGAAGAAATCATGACAAACTAACACAAAATGAAGATTTCATTATAACTTGACATTCTGAGTTGTTTTCATGAAACCTGCGCTTCCCCTACAAGAGTTCGACCTAACATTATAGGAAAACGTGTTTTCGTGAAGAAATCATGACAAACTAACACAAAATGAAGATTTCATTATAACTTGACATTCTGAGTTTATTTCATGAAATCTGCGCTTCCCCTACAAGAGTTCAACCTACCATTATAGGAAAACGTGTTTTCCTGAAGAAATCATGACAAACTAACACAAAATGAAGATTTCATTATAACTTGACATTCTGAGTTGTTTTCATGAAACCTGCGCTTCCCCTACAAGAGTTCAACCAACCATTATAGGAAAACGTGTTTTCGTGAAGAAATCATGACAAACTAACACAAAATGAAGATTTCATTATAACTTGACATTCTGAGTTGTTTTCATGAAACCTGCGCTTCCCCTACAAGAGTTCGACCTAACATTATAGGAAAACGTGTTTTCGTGAAGAAATCATGACAAACTAACACAAAATGAAGATTTCATTATAACTTGACATTCTGAGTTTATTTCATGAAACCTGCGCTTCCCCTACAAGAGTTCCACCTACCATTATAGGAAAACGTGTTTTCATGAAGAAATCATGACAAACTAACACAAAATGAAGATTTCATTATAACTTGACATTCTGAGTTGTTTTCATGAAACCTGCGCTTCCCCTACAAGAGTTCAACCTACCATTATAGGAAAACGTGTTTTCGTGAAGAAATCATGACAAACTAACACAAAATGAAGATTTCATTATAACTTGACATTCTGAGTTGTTTTCATGAAACCTGCGCTTCTCCTACAAGAGTTCGGCCTACCATTATAGGAAAACGTGTTTTCGTGAAGAAATCATGACAAACTAACACAAAATGAAGATTTCATTATAACTTGACATTCTGAGTTGTTTTCATGAAACCTGCGCTTCCCCTACAAGAGTTCAACCTACCATTATAGGAAAACGTGTTTTCGTGAAGAAATCATGACAAACTAACACAAAATGAAGATTTCATTATAACTTGACATTCTGAGTTGTTTTCATGAAACCTGCGCTTCCCCTACAAGAGTTCGACCTAACATTATAGGAAAACGTGTTTTCGTGAAGAAATCATGACAAACTAACACAAAATGAAGATTTCATTATAACTTGACATTCTGAGTTTATTTCATGAAATCTGCGCTTCCCCTACAAGAGTTCAACCTACCATTATAGGAAAACGTGTTTTCCTGAAGAAATCATGACAAACTAACACAAAATGAAGATTTCATTATAACTTGACATTCTGAGTTGTTTTCATGAAACCTGCGCTTCCCCTACAAGAGTTCAACCAACCATTATAGGAAAACGTGTTTTCGTGAAGAAATCATGACAAACTAACACAAAATGAAGATTTCATTATAACTTGACATTCTGAGTTGTTTTCATGAAACCTGCGCTTCCCCTACAAGAGTTCGACCTAACATTATAGGAAAACGTGTTTTCGTGAAGAAATCATGACAAACTAACACAAAATGAAGATTTCATTATAACTTGACATTCTGAGTTTATTTCATGAAACCTGCGCTTCCCCTACAAGAGTTCCACCTACCATTATAGGAAAACGTGTTTTCATGAAGAAATCATGACAAACTAACACAAAATGAAGATTTCATTATAACTTGACATTCTGAGTTGTTTTCATGAAACCTGCGCTTCCCCTACAAGAGTTCAACCTACCATTATAGGAAAACGTGTTTTCGTGAAGAAATCATGACAAACTAACACAAAATGAAGATTTCATTATAACTTGACATTCTGAGTTGTTTTCTTGAAACCTGCGCTTTCCCTACAAGAGTTCAACCTACCATTATAGGAAAACGTGTTTTCGTGAAGAAATCATGACAAACTAACACAAAATGAAGATTTCATTATAACTTGACATTCTGAGTTGTTTTCATGAAACCTGCGCTTCCCCTACAAGAGTTCAACCTACCATTATAGGAAAACGTGTTTTCGTGAAGAAATCATGACAAACTAACACAAAATGAAGATTTCATTATAACTTGACATTCTGAGTTGTTTTCATGAAACCTGCGCTTCCCCTACAAGAGTTCGACCTAACATTATAGGAAAACGTGTTTTCGTGAAGAAATCATGACAAACTAACACAAAATGAAGATTTCATTATAACTTGACATTCTGAGTTGTTTTCATGAAACCTGCGCTTTCCCTACAAGAGTTCAACCTACCATTATAGGAAAACGTGTTTTCGTGAAGAAATCATGACAAACTAACACAAAATGAAGATTTCATTATAACTTGACATTCTGAGTTGTTTTCATGAAACCTGCGCTTCCCCTATAAGAGTTCAACCTACCATTATAGGAAAACGTGTTTTCGTGAAGAAATCATGACAAACTAACACAAAATGAAGATTTCATTATAACTTGACATTCTGAGTTGTTTTCATGAAACCTGCGCTTCCCCTATAAGAGTTCAACCTACCATTATAGAAAAAAGTGTTTTCGTGAAGAAATCATGACAAACTAACACAAAATGAAGATTTCATTATAACTTGACATTCTGAGTTGTTTTCATGAAACCTGCGCTTCCCCTACAAGAGTTCAACCTACCATTATAGGAAAACGTGTTTTCGTGAAGAAATCATGACAAACTAACACAAAATGAAGATTTCATTATAACTTGACATTCTGAGTTGTTTTCATGAAACCTGCGCTTCCCCTACAAGAGTTCAACCAACCATTATAGGAAAACGTGTTTTCGTGAAGAAATCATGACAAACTAACACAAAATGAAGATTTCATTATAACTTGACATTCTGAGTTGTTTTCATGAAACCTGCGCTTTCCCTACAAGAGTTCAACCTACCATTATAGGAAAACGTGTTTTCGTGAAGAAATCATGACAAACTAACACAAAATGAAGATTTCATTATAACTTGACATTCTGAGTTGTTTTCATGAAACCTGCGCTTCCCCTACAAGAGTTCGACCTAACATTATAGGAAAACGTGTTTTCGTGAAGAAATCATGACAAACTAACACAAAATGAAGATTTCATTATAACTTGACATTCTGAGTTGTTTTCATGAAACCTGCGCTTCCCCTATAAGAGTTCAACCTACCATTATAGGAAAACGTGTTTTCGTGAAGAAATCATGACAAACTAACACAAAATGAAGATTTCATTATAACTTGACATTCTGAGTTGTTTTCATGAAACCTGCGCTTCCCCTATAAGAGTTCAACCTACCATTATAGAAAAAAGTGTTTTCGTGAAGAAATCATGACAAACTAACACAAAATGAAGATTTCATTATAACTTGACATTCTGAGTTGTTTTCATGAAACCTGCGCTTCCCCTACAAGAGTTCAACCTACCATTATAGGAAAACGTGTTTTCGTGAAGAAATCATGACAAACTAACACAAAATGAAGATTTCATTATAACTTGACATTCTGAGTTTATTTCATGAAACCTGCGCTTCCCCTACAAGAGTTCAACCTACCATTATAGGAAAACGTGTTTTCGTGAAGAAATCATGACAAACTAACACAAAATGAAGATTTCATTATAACTTGACATTCTGAGTTGTTTTCATGAAACCTGCGCTTCCCCTACAAGAGTTCAACCTACCATTATAGGAAAACGTGTTTTCGTGAAGAAATCATGACAAACTAACACAAAATGAAGATTTCATTATAACTTGACATTCTGAGTTGTATTCATGAAACCTGCGCTTCCCCTACAAGAGTTCAACCTACCATTATAGGAAAACGTGTTTTCGTGAAGAAATCATGACAAACTAACACAAAATGAAGATTTCATTATAACTTGACATTCTGAGTTGTTTTCATGAAACCTGCGCTTCCCGTATAAGAGTTCAACCTACCATTATAGAAAAAAGTGTTTTCGTGAAGAAATCATGACAAACTAACACAAAATGAAGATTTCATTATAACTTGACATTCTGAGTTGTTTTCATGAAACCTGCGCTTCCCCTACAAGAGTTCAACCTACCATTATAGGAAAACGTGTTTTCGTGAAGAAATCATGACAAACTAACACAAAATGAAGATTTCATTATAACTTGACATTCTGAGTTGTTTTCATGAAACCTGCGCTTCCCCTACAAGAGTTCGACCTACCATTATAGGAAAACGTGTTTTCGTGAAGAAATCATGACAAACTAACACAAAATGAAGATTTCATTATAACTTGACATTCTGAGTTGTTTTCATGAAACCTGCGCTTCCCCTACAAGAGTTCAACCTACCATTATAGGAAAACGTGTTTTCGTGAAGAAATCATGACAAACTAACACAAAATGAAGATTTCATTATAACTTGACATTCTGAGTTGTTTTCATGAAACCTGCGCTTCTCCTACAAGAGTTCGACCTACCATTATAGGAAAACGTGTTTTCGTGAAGAAATCATGACAAACTAACACAAAATGAAGATTTCATTATAACTTGACATTCTGAGTTGTTTTCATGAAACCTGCGCTTCCCCTACAAGAGTTCAACCTACCATTATAGGAAAACGTGTTTTCGTGAAGAAATCATGACAAACTAACACAAAATGAAGATTTCATTATAACTTGACATTCTGAGTTGTTTTCATGAAACCTGCGCTTCCCCTACAAGAGTTCGACCTAACATTATAGGAAAACGTGTTTTCGTGAAGAAATCATGACAAACTAACACAAAATGAAGATTTCATTATAACTTGACATTCTGAGTTTATTTCATGAAATCTGCGCTTCCCCTACAAGAGTTCAACCTACCATTATAGGAAAACGTGTTTTCCTGAAGAAATCATGACAAACTAACACAAAATGAAGATTTCATTATAACTTGACATTCTGAGTTGTTTTCATGAAACCTGCGCTTCCCCTACAAGAGTTCAACCAACCATTATAGGAAAACGTGTTTTCGTGAAGAAATCATGACAAACTAACACAAAATGAAGATTTCATTATAACTTGACATTCTGAGTTGTTTTCATGAAACCTGCGCTTCCCCTACAAGAGTTCGACCTAACATTATAGGAAAACGTGTTTTCGTGAAGAAATCATGACAAACTAACACAAAATGAAGATTTCATTATAACTTGACATTCTGAGTTTATTTCATGAAACCTGCGCTTCCCCTACAAGAGTTCCACCTACCATTATAGGAAAACGTGTTTTCATGAAGAAATCATGACAAACTAACACAAAATGAAGATTTCATTATAACTTGACATTCTGAGTTGTTTTCATGAAACCTGCGCTTCCCCTACAAGAGTTCAACCTACCATTATAGGAAAACGTGTTTTCGTGAAGAAATCATGACAAACTAACACAAAATGAAGATTTCATTATAACTTGACATTCTGAGTTGTTTTCTTGAAACCTGCGCTTTCCCTACAAGAGTTCAACCTACCATTATAGGAAAACGTGTTTTCGTGAAGAAATCATGACAAACTAACACAAAATGAAGATTTCATTATAACTTGACATTCTGAGTTGTTTTCATGAAACCTGCGCTTCCCCTACAAGAGTTCGACCTAACATTATAGGAAAACGTGTTTTCGTGAAGAAATCATGACAAACTAACACAAAATGAAGATTTCATTATAACTTGACATTCTGAGTTGTTTTCATGAAACCTGCGCTTCCCCTACAAGAGTTCAACCAACCATTATAGGAAAACGTGTTTTCGTGAAGAAATCATGACAAACTAACACAAAATGAAGATTTCATTATAACTTGACATTCTGAGTTGTTTTCATGAAACCTGCGCTTTCCCTACAAGAGTTCAACCTACCATTATAGGAAAACGTGTTTTCGTGAAGAAATCATGACAAACTAACACAAAATGAAGATTTCATTATAACTTGACATTCTGAGTTGTTTTCATGAAACCTGCGCTTCCCCTACAAGAGTTCGACCTAACATTATAGGAAAACGTGTTTTCGTGAAGAAATCATGACAAACTAACACAAAATGAAGATTTCATTATAACTTGACATTCTGAGTTGTTTTCATGAAACCTGCGCTTCCCCTATAAGAGTTCAACCTACCATTATAGGAAAACGTGTTTTCGTGAAGAAATCATGACAAACTAACACAAAATGAAGATTTCATTATAACTTGACATTCTGAGTTGTTTTCATGAAACCTGCGCTTCCCCTATAAGAGTTCAACCTACCATTATAGAAAAAAGTGTTTTCGTGAAGAAATCATGACAAACTAACACAAAATGAAGATTTCATTATAACTTGACATTCTGAGTTGTTTTCATGAAACCTGCGCTTCCCCTACAAGAGTTCAACCTACCATTATAGGAAAACGTGTTTTCGTGAAGAAATCATGACAAACTAACACAAAATGAAGATTTCATTATAACTTGACATTCTGAATTTATTTCATGAAACCTGCGCTTCCCCTACAAGAGTTCAACCTACCATTATAGGAAAACGTGTTTTCGTGAAGAAATCATGACAAACTAACACAAAATGAAGATTTCATTATAACTTGACATTCTGAGTTGTTTTCATGAAACCTGCGCTTCCCCTATAAGAGTTCAACCTACCATTATAGAAAAAAGTGTTTTCGTGAAGAAATCATGACAAACTAACACAAAATGAAGATTTCATTATAACTTGACATTCTGAGTTGTTTTCATGAAACCTGCGCTTCCCCTACAAGAGTTCAACCTACCATTATAGGAAAACGTGTTTTCGTGAAGAAATCATGACAAACTAACACAAAATGAAGATTTCATTATAACTTGACATTCTGAGTTTATTTCATGAAACCTGCGCTTCCCCTACAAGAGTTCAACCTACCATTATAGGAAAACGTGTTTTCGTGAAGAAATCATGACAAACTAACACAAAATGAAGATTTCATTATAACTTGACATTCTGAGTTGTTTTCATGAAACCTGCGCTTCCCCTACAAGAGTTCAACCTACCATTATAGGAAAACGTGTTTTCGTGAAGAAATCATGACAAACTAACACAAAATGAAGATTTCATTATAACTTGACATTCTGAGTTGTATTCATGAAACCTGCGCTTCCCCTACAAGAGTTCAACCTACCATTATAGGAAAACGTGTTTTCGTGAAGAAATCATGACAAACTAACACAAAATGAAGATTTCATTATAACTTGACATTCTGAGTTGTTTTCATGAAACCTGCGCTTCCCCTATAAGAGTTCAACCTACCATTATAGAAAAAAGTGTTTTCGTGAAGAAATCATGACAAACTAACACAAAATGAAGATTTCATTATAACTTGACATTCTGAGTTGTTTTCATGAAACCTGCGCTTCCCCTACAAGAGTTCAACCTACCATTATAGGAAAACGTGTTTTCGTGAAGAAATCATGACAAACTAACACAAAATGAAGATTTCATTATAACTTGACATTCTGAGTTTATTTCATGAAACCTGCGCTTCCCCTACAAGAGTTCAACCTACCATTATAGGAAAACGTGTTTTCGTGAAGAAATCATGACAAACTAACACAAAATGAAGATTTCATTATAACTTGACATTCTGAGTTGTTTTCATGAAACCTGCGCTTCCCCTACAAGAGTTCAACCTACCATTATAGGAAAACGTGTTTTCGTGAAGAAATCATGACAAACTAACACAAAATGAAGATTTCATTATAACTTGACATTCTGAGTTGTATTCATGAAACCTGCGCTTCCCCTACAAGAGTTCAACCTACCATTATAGGAAAACGTGTTTTCGTGAAGAAATCATGACAAACTAACACAAAATGAAGATTTCATTATAACTTGACATTCTGAGTTGTTTTCATGAAACCTGCGCTTCCCCTACAAGAGTTCGACCTAACATTATAGGAAAACGTGTTTTCGTGAAGAAATCATGACAAACTAACACAAAATGAAGATTTCATTATAACTTGACATTCTGAGTTTATTTCATGAAATCTGCGCTTCCCCTACAAGAGTTCAACCTACCATTATAGGAAAACGTGTTTTCCTGAAGAAATCATGACAAACTAACACAAAATGAAGATTTCATTATAACTTGACATTCTGAGTTGTTTTCATGAAACCTGCGCTTCCCCTACAAGAGTTCAACCAACCATTATAGGAAAACGTGTTTTCGTGAAGAAATCATGACAAACTAACACAAAATGAAGATTTCATTATAACTTGACATTCTGAGTTGTTTTCATGAAACCTGCGCTTCCCCTACAAGAGTTCGACCTAACATTATAGGAAAACGTGTTTTCGTGAAGAAATCATGACAAACTAACACAAAATGAAGATTTCATTATAACTTGACATTCTGAGTTTATTTCATGAAACCTGCGCTTCCCCTACAAGAGTTCCACCTACCATTATAGGAAAACGTGTTTTCATGAAGAAATCATGACAAACTAACACAAAATGAAGATTTCATTATAACTTGACATTCTGAGTTGTTTTCATGAAACCTGCGCTTCCCCTACAAGAGTTCAACCTACCATTATAGGAAAACGTGTTTTCGTGAAGAAATCATGACAAACTAACACAAAATGAAGATTTCATTATAACTTGACATTCTGAGTTGTTTTCATGAAACCTGCGCTTCCCCTACAAGAGTTCGACCTAACATTATAGGAAAACGTGTTTTCGTGAAGAAATCATGACAAACTAACACAAAATGAAGATTTCATTATAACTTGACATTCTGAGTTGTTTTCATGAAACCTGCGCTTCCCCTACAAGAGTTCAACCAACCATTATAGGAAAACGTGTTTTCGTGAAGAAATCATGACAAACTAACACAAAATGAAGATTTCATTATAACTTGACATTCTGAGTTGTTTTCATGAAACCTGCGCTTTCCCTACAAGAGTTCAACCTACCATTATAGGAAAACGTGTTTTCGTGAAGAAATCATGACAAACTAACACAAAATGAAGATTTCATTATAACTTGACATTCTGAGTTGTTTTCATGAAACCTGCGCTTCCCCTACAAGAGTTCGACCTAACATTATAGGAAAACGTGTTTTCGTGAAGAAATCATGACAAACTAACACAAAATGAAGATTTCATTATAACTTGACATTCTGAGTTGTTTTCATGAAACCTGCGCTTCCCCTATAAGAGTTCAACCTACCATTATAGGAAAACGTGTTTTCGTGAAGAAATCATGACAAACTAACACAAAATGAAGATTTCATTATAACTTGACATTCTGAGTTGTTTTCATGAAACCTGCGCTTCCCCTATAAGAGTTCAACCTACCATTATAGAAAAAAGTGTTTTCGTGAAGAAATCATGACAAACTAACACAAAATGAAGATTTCATTATAACTTGACATTCTGAGTTGTTTTCATGAAACCTGCGCTTCCCCTACAAGAGTTCAACCTACCATTATAGGAAAACGTGTTTTCGTGAAGAAATCATGACAAACTAACACAAAATGAAGATTTCATTATAACTTGACATTCTGAGTTTATTTCATGAAACCTGCGCTTCCCCTACAAGAGTTCAACCTACCATTATAGGAAAACGTGTTTTCGTGAAGAAATCATGACAAACTAACACAAAATGAAGATTTCATTATAACTTGACATTCTGAGTTGTTTTCATGAAACCTGCGCTTCCCCTATAAGAGTTCAACCTACCATTATAGAAAAAAGTGTTTTCGTGAAGAAATCATGACAAACTAACACAAAATGAAGATTTCATTATAACTTGACATTCTGAGTTGTTTTCATGAAACCTGCGCTTCCCCTACAAGAGTTCAACCTACCATTATAGGAAAACGTGTTTTCGTGAAGAAATCATGACAAACTAACACAAAATGAAGATTTCATTATAACTTGACATTCTGAGTTTATTTCATGAAACCTGCGCTTCCCCTACAAGAGTTCAACCTACCATTATAGGAAAACGTGTTTTCGTGAAGAAATCATGACAAACTAACACAAAATGAAGATTTCATTATAACTTGACATTCTGAGTTGTTTTCATGAAACCTGCGCTTCCCCTACAAGAGTTCAACCTACCATTATAGGAAAACGTGTTTTCGTGAAGAAATCATGACAAACTAACACAAAATGAAGATTTCATTATAACTTGACATTCTGAGTTGTATTCATGAAACCTGCGCTTCCCCTACAAGAGTTCAACCTACCATTATAGGAAAACGTGTTTTCGTGAAGAAATCATGACAAACTAACACAAAATGAAGATTTCATTATAACTTGACATTCTGAGTTGTTTTCATGAAACCTGCGCTTCCCCTATAAGAGTTCAACCTACCATTATAGAAAAAAGTGTTTTCGTGAAGAAATCATGACAAACTAACACAAAATGAAGATTTCATTATAACTTGACATTCTGAGTTGTTTTCATGAAACCTGCGCTTCCCCTACAAGAGTTCAACCTACCATTATAGGAAAACGTGTTTTCGTGAAGAAATCATGACAAACTAACACAAAATGAAGATTTCATTATAACTTGACATTCTGAGTTGTTTTCATGAAACCTGCGCTTCCCCTACAAGAGTTCGACCTACCATTATAGGAAAACGTGTTTTCGTGAAGAAATCATGACAAACTAACACAAAATGAAGATTTCATTATAACTTGACATTCTGAGTTGTTTTCATGAAACCTGCGCTTCCCCTACAAGAGTTCAACCTACCATTATAGGAAAACGTGTTTTCGTGAAGAAATCATGACAAACTAACACAAAATGAAGATTTCATTATAACTTGACATTCTGAGTTGTTTTCATGAAACCTGCGCTTCTCCTACAAGAGTTCGACCTAACATTATAGGAAAACGTGTTTTCGTGAAGAAATCATGACAAACTAACACAAAATGAAGATTTCATTATAACTTG
The DNA here is from genome assembly GCF_048594095.1 of Paramormyrops kingsleyae. Lineage (NCBI taxonomy): Eukaryota > Metazoa > Chordata > Actinopteri > Osteoglossiformes > Mormyridae > Paramormyrops > Paramormyrops kingsleyae. The sequence continues at coordinate 578,477 of NW_027325964.1, read as the reverse complement.
ACATTCTGAGTTTATTTCATGAAATCTGCGCTTCCCCTACAAGAGTTCAACCTACCATTATAGGAAAACGTGTTTTCGTGAAGAAATCATGACAAACTAACACAAAATGAAGATTTCATTATAACTTGACATTCTGAGTTTATTTCATGAAACCTGCGCTTCCCCTACAAGAGTTCCACCTACCATTATAGGAAAACGTGTTTTCATGAAGAAATCATGACAAACTAACACAAAATGAAGATTTCATTATAACTTGACATTCTGAGTTGTTTTCATGAAACCTGCGCTTCCCCTACAAGAGTTCAACCTACCATTATAGGAAAACGTGTTTTCGTGAAGAAATCATGACAAACTAACACAAAATGAAGATTTCATTATAACTTGACATTCTGAGTTGTTTTCATGAAACCTGCGCTTCCCCTACAAGAGTTCGACCTAACATTATAGGAAAACGTGTTTTCGTGAAGAAATCATGACAAACTAACACAAAATGAAGATTTCATTATAACTTGACATTCTGAGTTGTTTTCATGAAACCTGCGCTTCCCCTACAAGAGTTCAACCAACCATTATAGGAAAACGTGTTTTCGTGAAGAAATCATGACAAACTAACACAAAATGAAGATTTCATTATAACTTGACATTCTGAGTTGTTTTCATGAAACCTGCGCTTTCCCTACAAGAGTTCAACCTACCATTATAGGAAAACGTGTTTTCGTGAAGAAATCATGACAAACTAACACAAAATGAAGATTTCATTATAACTTGACATTCTGAGTTGTTTTCATGAAACCTGCGCTTCCCCTACAAGAGTTCGACCTAACATTATAGGAAAACGTGTTTTCGTGAAGAAATCATGACAAACTAACACAAAATGAAGATTTCATTATAACTTGACATTCTGAGTTGTTTTCATGAAACCTGCGCTTCCCCTACAAGAGTTCAACCTACCATTATAGGAAAACGTGTTTTCGTGAAGAAATCATGACAAACTAACACAAAATGAAGATTTCATTATAACTTGACATTCTGAGTTGTTTTCATGAAACCTGCGCTTCCCCTATAAGAGTTCAACCTACCATTATAGAAAAAAGTGTTTTCGTGAAGAAATCATGACAAACTAACACAAAATGAAGATTTCATTATAACTTGACATTCTGAGTTGTTTTCATGAAACCTGCGCTTCCCCTACAAGAGTTCAACCTACCATTATAGGAAAACGTGTTTTCGTGAAGAAATCATGACAAACTAACACAAAATGAAGATTTCATTATAACTTGACATTCTGAGTTGTATTCATGAAACCTGCGCTTCCCCTACAAGAGTTCAACCTACCATTATAGGAAAACGTGTTTTCGTGAAGAAATCATGACAAACTAACACAAAATGAAGATTTCATTATAACTTGACATTCTGAGTTGTTTTCATGAAACCTGCGCTTCCCCTACAAGAGTTCGACCTACCATTATAGGAAAACGTGTTTTCGTGAAGAAATCATGACAAACTAACACAAAATGAAGATTTCATTATAACTTGACATTCTGAGTTGTTTTCATGAAACCTGCGCTTCCCCTACAAGAGTTCGACCTACCATTATAGGAAAACGTGTTTTCGTGAAGAAATCATGACAAACTAACACAAAATGAAGATTTCATTATAACTTGTCATTCTGAGTTTATTTCATGAAACCTGCGCTTCCCCTACAAGAGTTCGACCTAACATTATAGGAAAACGTGTTTTTGTGAAGAAATCATGACAAACTAACACAAAATGAAGATTTCATTTTAACTTGACATTCTGAGTTTATTTCATGAAACCTGCGCTTCCCCTACAAGAGTTCAACCTACCATTATAGGAAAACGTGATTTCGTGAAGAAATCATGACAAACTAACACAAAATGAAGATTTCATTATAACTTGACATTCTGAGTTGTTTTCATGAAACCTGCGCTTCCCCTACAAGAGTTCGACCTACCATTATAGGAAAACGTGTTTTCGTGAAGAAATCATGACAAACTAACACAAAATGAAGATTTCATTATAACTTGACATTCTGAGTTGTTTTCATGAAACCTGCGCTTCCCCTACAAGAGTTCGACCTAACATTATAGGAAAACGTGTTTTCGTGAAGAAATCATGACAAACTAACACAAAATGAAGATTTCATTATAACTTGACATTCTGAGTTTATTTCATGAAATCTGCGCTTCCCCTACAAGAGTTCAACCTACCATTATAGGAAAACGTGTTTTCCTGAAGAAATCATGACAAACTAACACAAAATGAAGATTTCATTATAACTTGACATTCTGAGTAGTTTTCATGAAACCTGCGCTTCCCCTACAAGAGTTCAACCAACCATTATAGGAAAACGTGTTTTCGTGAAGAAATCATGACAAACTAACACAAAATGAAGATTTCATTATAACTTGACATTCTGAGTTGTTTTCATGAAACCTGCGCTTCCCCTACAAGAGTTCGACCTAACATTATAGGAAAACGTGTTTTCGTGAAGAAATCATGACAAACTAACACAAAATGAAGATTTCATTATAACTTGACATTCTGAGTTTATTTCATGAAACCTGCGCTTCCCCTACAAGAGTTCCACCTACCATTATAGGAAAACGTGTTTTCATGAAGAAATCATGACAAACTAACACAAAATGAAGATTTCATTATAACTTGACATTCTGAGTTGTTTTCATGAAACCTGCGCTTCCCCTACAAGAGTTCAACCTACCATTATAGGAAAACGTGTTTTCGTGAAGAAATCATGACAAACTAACACAAAATGAAGATTTCATTATAACTTGACATTCTGAGTTGTTTTCTTGAAACCTGCGCTTTCCCTACAAGAGTTCAACCTACCATTATAGGAAAACGTGTTTTCGTGAAGAAATCATGACAAACTAACACAAAATGAAGATTTCATTATAACTTGACATTCTGAGTTGTTTTCATGAAACCTGCGCTTCCCCTACAAGAGTTCAACCTACCATTATAGGAAAACGTGTTTTCGTGAAGAAATCATGACAAACTAACACAAAATGAAGATTTCATTATAACTTGACATTCTGAGTTGTTTTCATGAAACCTGCGCTTCCCCTACAAGAGTTCGACCTAACATTATAGGAAAACGTGTTTTCGTGAAGAAATCATGACAAACTAACACAAAATGAAGATTTCATTATAACTTGACATTCTGAGTTGTTTTCATGAAACCTGCGCTTCCCCTACAAGAGTTCGACCTAACATTATAGGAAAACGTGTTTTCGTGAAGAAATCATGACAAACTAACACAAAATGAAGATTTCATTATAACTTGACATTCTGAGTTGTTTTCATGAAACCTGCGCTTCCCCTACAAGAGTTCAACCAACCATTATAGGAAAACGTGTTTTCGTGAAGAAATCATGACAAACTAACACAAAATGAAGATTTCATTATAACTTGACATTCTGAGTTGTTTTCATGAAACCTGCGCTTTCCCTACAAGAGTTCAACCTACCATTATAGGAAAACGTGTTTTCGTGAAGAAATCATGACAAACTAACACAAAATGAAGATTTCATTATAACTTGACATTCTGAGTTGTTTTCATGAAACCTGCGCTTCCCCTACAAGAGTTCGACCTAACATTATAGGAAAACGTGTTTTCGTGAAGAAATCATGACAAACTAACACAAAATGAAGATTTCATTATAACTTGACATTCTGAGTTGTTTTCATGAAACCTGCGCTTCCCCTATAAGAGTTCAACCTACCATTATAGGAAAACGTGTTTTCGTGAAGAAATCATGACAAACTAACACAAAATGAAGATTTCATTATAACTTGACATTCTGAGTTGTTTTCATGAAACCTGCGCTTCCCCTACAAGAGTTCGACCTACCATTATAGGAAAACGTGTTTTCGTGAAGAAATCATGACAAACTAACACAAAATGAAGATTTCATTATAACTTGTCATTCTGAGTTTATTTCATGAAACCTGCGCTTCCCCTACAAGAGTTCGACCTAACATTATAGGAAAACGTGATTTCGTGAAGAAATCATGACAAACTAACACAAAATGAAGATTTCATTATAACTTGACATTCTGAGTTGTTTTCATGAAACCTGCGCTTCCCCTACAAGAGTTCGACCTACCATTATAGGAAAACGTGTTTTCGTGAAGAAATCATGACAAACTAACACAAAATGAAGATTTCATTATAACTTGACATTCTGAGTTTATTTCATGAAACCTGCGCTTCCCCTACAAGAGTTCAACCTACCATTATAGGAAAACGTGTTTTCGTGAAGAAATCATGACAAACTAACACAAAATGAAGATTTCATTATAACTTGACATTCTGAGTTGTTTTCATGAAACCTGCGCTTCCCCTACAAGAGTTCAACCTACCATTATAGGAAAACGTGTTTTCGTGAAGAAATCATGACAAACTAACACAAAATGAAGATTTCATTATAACTTGACATTCTGAGTTGTTTTCATGAAACCTGCGCTTCCCCTACAAGAGTTCAACCAACCATTATAGGAAAACGTGTTTTCGTGAAGAAATCATGACAAACTAACACAAAATGAAGATTTCATTATAACTTGACATTCTGAGTTGTTTTCATGAAACCTGCGCTTCCCCTACAAGAGTTCGACCTACCATTATAGGAAAACGTGTTTTCGTGAAGAAATCATGACAAACTAACACAAAATGAAGATTTCATTATAACTTGACATTCTGAGTTGTTTTCATGAAACCTGCGCTTCCCCTACAAGAGTTCGACCTAACATTATAGGAAAACGTGTTTTCGTGAAGAAATCATGACAAACTAACACAAAATGAAGATTTCATTATAACTTGACATTCTGATTGTTTTCATGAAACCTGCGCTTCCCCTATAAGAGTTCAACCTACCATTATAGAAAAAAGTGTTTTCGTGAAGAAATCATGACAAACTAACACAAAATGAAGATTTCATTATAACTTGACATTCTGAGTTTATTTCATGAAATCTGCGCTTCCCCTACAAGAGTTCAACCTACCATTATAGGAAAACGTGTTTTCCTGAAGAAATCATGACAAACTAACACAAAATGAAGATTTCATTATAACTTGACATTCTGAGTTGTTTTCATGAAACCTGCGCTTCCCCTATAAGAGTTCAACCTACCATTATAGAAAAAAGTGTTTTCGTGAAGAAATCATGACAAACTAACACAAAATGAAGATTTCATTATAACTTGACATTCTGAGTTGTTTTCATGAAACCTGCGCTTCCCCTACAAGAGTTCAACCTACCATTATAGGAAAACGTGTTTTCGTGAAGAAATCATGACAAACTAACACAAAATGAAGATTTCATTATAACTTGACATTCTGAGTTTATTTCATGAAACCTGCGCTTCCCCTACAAGAGTTCGACCTACCATTATAGGAAAACGTGTTTTCGTGAAGAAATCATGACAAACTAACACAAAATGAAGATTTCATTATAACTTGACATTCTGAGTTGTTTTCATGAAACCTGCGCTTCCCCTACAAGAGTTCAACCTACCATTATAGGAAAACGTGTTTTCGTGAAGAAATCATGACAAACTAACACAAAATGAAGATTTCATTATAACTTGACATTCTGAGTTTATTTCATGAAACCTGCGCTTCCCCTACAAGAGTTCGACCTACCATTATAGGAAAACGTGTTTTCGTGAAGAAATCATGACAAACTAACACAAAATAAAGATTTCATTATAACTTGACATTCTGAGTTTATTTCATGAAACCTGCGCTTCCCCTACAAGAGTTCGACCTACCATTATAGGAAAACGTGTTTTCGTGAAGAAATCATGACAAACTAACACAAAATGAAGATTTCATTATAACTTGACATTCTGAGTTTATTTCATGAAACCTGCGCTTCCCCTACAAGAGTTCAACCTACCATTATAGGAAAACGTGTTTTCGTGAAGAAATCATGACAAACTAACACAAAATGAAGATTTCATTATAACTTGACATTCTGAGTTGTTTTCATGAAACCTGCGCTTCCCCTACAAGAGTTCGACCTACCATTATAGGAAAACGTGTTTTCGTGAAGAAATCATGACAAACTAACACAAAATGAAGATTTCATTATAACTTGACATTCTGAGTTTATTTCATGAAACCTGCGCTTCCCCTATAAGAGTTCGACCTACCATTATAGGAAAACGTGTTTTCGTGAAGAAATCATGACAAACTAACACAAAATGAAGATTTCATTATAACTTGACATTCTGAGTTGTTTTCATGAAACCTGCGCTTCCCCTACAAGAGTTCGACCTAACATTATAGGAAAACGTGTTTTCGTGAAGAAATCATGACAAACTAACACAAAATGAAGATTTCATTATAACTTGACATTCTGAGTTGTTTTCATGAAACCTGCGCTTCCCCTATAAGAGTTCAACCTACCATTATAGGAAAACGTGTTTTCGTGAAGAAATCATGACAAACTAACACAAAATGAAGATTTCATTATAACTTGACATTCTGAGTTTATTTCATGAAACCTGCGCTTCCCCTACAAGAGTTCAACCTACCATTATAGGAAAACGTGTTTTCGTGAAGAAATCATGACAAACTAACACAAAATGAAGATTTCATTATAACTTGACATTCTGAGTTGTTTTCATGAAACCTGCGCTTCCCCTACAAGAGTTCGACCTACCATTATAGGAAAACGTGTTTTCGTGAAGAAATCATGACAAACTAACACAAAATGAAGATTTCATTATAACTTGACATTCTGAGTTTATTTCATGAAACCTGCGCTTCCCCTACAAGAGTTCGACCTACCATTATAGGAAAACGTGTTTTCGTGAAGAAATCATGACAAACTAACACAAAATGAAGATTTCATTATAACTTGACATTCTGAGTTGTTTTCATGAAACCTGCGCTTCCCCTACAAGAGTTCGACCTAACATTATAGGAAAACGTGTTTTCGTGAAGAAATCATGACAAACTAACACAAAATGAAGATTTCATTATAACTTGACATTCTGAGTTGTTTTCATGAAACCTGCGCTTCCCCTATAAGAGTTCAACCTACCATTATAGGAAAACGTGTTTTCGTGAAGAAATCATGACAAACTAACACAAAATGAAGATTTCATTATAACTTGACATTCTGAGTTGTTTTCATGAAACCTGCGCTTCCCCTATAAGAGTTCAACCTACCATTATAGAAAAAAGTGTTTTCGTGAAGAAATCATGACAAACTAACACAAAATGAAGATTTCATTATAACTTGACATTCTGAGTTTATTTCATGAAATCTGCGCTTCCCCTACAAGAGTTCAACCTACCATTATAGGAAAACGTGTTTTCCTGAAGAAATCATGACAAACTAACACAAAATGAAGATTTCATTATAACTTGACATTCTGAGTTGTTTTCATGAAACCTGCGCTTCCACTACAAGAGTTCGACCAACCATTATAGGAAAACGTGTTTTCGTGAAGAAATCATGACAAACTAACACAAAATGAAGATTTCATTATAACTTGACATTCTGAGTTGTTTTCATGAAACCTGCGCTTTCCCTACAAGAGTTCAACCTACCATTATAGGAAAACGTGTTTTCGTGAAGAAATCATGACAAACTAACACAAAATGAAGATTTCATTATAACTTGACATTCTGAGTTGTTTTCATGAAACCTGCGCTTCCCCTATAAGAGTTCAACCTACCATTATAGAAAAAAGTATTTTCGTGAAGAAATCATGACAAACTAACACAAAATGAAGATTTCATTATAACTTGACATTCTGAGTTGTTTTCATGAAACCTGCGCTTCCCCTACAAGAGTTCGACCTAACATTATAGGAAAACGTGTTTTCGTGAAGAAATCATGACAAACTAACACAAAATGAAGATTTCATTATAACTTGACATTCTGAGTTGTTTTCATGAAACCTGCGCTTCCCCTACAAGAGTTCAACCTACCATTATAGGAAAACGTGTTTTCGTGAAGAAATCATGACAAACTAACACAAAATGAAGATTTCATTATAACTTGACATTCTGAGTTGTTTTCATGAAACCTGCGCTTCCCCTACAAGAGTTCAACCTACCATTATAGGAAAACGTGTTTTCGTGAAGAAATCATGACAAACTAACACAAAATGAAGATTTCATTATAACTTGACATTCTGAGTTTATTTCATGAAATCTGCGCTTCCCCTACAAGAGTTCAACCTACCATTATAGGAAAACGTGTTTTCCTGAAGAAATCATGACAAACTAACACAAAATGAAGATTTCATTATAACTTGACATTCTGAGTTGTTTTCATGAAACCTGCGCTTCCCCTACAAGAGTTCAACCAACCATTATAGGAAAACGTGTTTTCGTGAAGAAATCATGACAAACTAACACAAAATGAAGATTTCATTATAACTTGACATTCTGAGTTGTTTTCATGAAACCTGCGCTTCCCCTACAAGAGTTCAACCTACCATTATAGGAAAACGTGTTTTCGTGAAGAAATCATGACAAACTAACACAAAATGAAGATTTCATTATAACTTGACATTCTGAGTTGTTTTCATGAAACCTGCGCTTCCCCTACAAGAGTTCAACCTACCATTATAGGAAAACGTGTTTTCGTGAAGAAATCATGACAAACTAACACAAAATGAAGATTTCATTATAACTTGACATTCTGAGTTGTTTTCATGAAACCTGCGCTTCCCCTACAAGAGTTCAACCAACCATTATAGGAAAACGTGTTTTCGTGAGGAAATCATGACAAACTAACACAAAATGAAGATTTCATTATAACTTGACATTCTGAGTTGTTTTCATGAAACCTGCGCTTTCCCTACAAGAGTTCAACCTACCATTATAGGAAAACGTGTTTTCGTGAAGAAATCATGACAAACTAACACAAAATGAAGATTTCATTATAACTTGACATTCTGAGTTGTTTTCATGAAACCTGCGCTTCCCCTATAAGAGTTCAACCTACCATTATAGAAAAAAGTGTTTTCGTGAAGAAATCATGACAAACTAACACAAAATGAAGATTTCATTATAACTTGACATTCTGAGTTGTTTTCATGAAACCTGCGCTTCCCCTATAAGAGTTCAACCTACCATTATAGGAAAACGTGTTTTCGTGAAGAAATCATGACAAACTAACACAAAATGAAGATTTCATTATAACTTGACATTCTGAGTTGTTTTCATGAAACCTGCGCTTCCCCTACAAGAGTTCAACCAACCATTATAGGAAAACGTGTTTTCGTGAAGAAATCATGACAAACTAACACAAAATGAAGATTTCATTATAACTTGACATTCTGAGTTGTTTTCATGAAACCTGCGCTTTCCCTACAAGAGTTCAACCTACCATTATAGGAAAACGTGTTTTCGTGAAGAAATCATGACAAACTAACACAAAATGAAGATTTCATTATAACTTGACATTCTGAGTTGTTTTCATGAAACCTGCGCTTCCCCTACAAGAGTTCGACCTAACATTATAGGAAAACGTGTTTTCGTGAAGAAATCATGACAAACTAACACAAAATGAAGATTTCATTATAACTTGACATTCTGAGTTTATTTCATGAAATCTGCGCTTCCCCTACAAGAGTTAAACCTACCATTATAGAAAAAAGTGTTTTCGTGAAGAAATCATGACAAACTAACACAAAATGAAGATTTCATTATAACTTGACATTCTGAGTTGTTTTCATGAAACCTGCGCTTCCCCTACAAGAGTTCAACCTACCATTATAGGAAAACGTGTTTTCGTGAAGAAATCATGACAAACTAACACAAAATGAAGATTTCATTATAACTTGACATTCTGAGTTTATTTCATGAAATCTGCGCTTCCCCTACAAGAGTTCAACCTACCATTATAGGAAAACGTGATTTCGTGAAGAAATCATGACAAACTAACACAAAATGAAGATTTCATTATAACTTGACATTCTGAGTTGTTTTCATGAAACCTGCGCTTCCCCTACAAGAGTTCGACCTAACATTATAGGAAAACGTGTTTTCGTGAAGAAATCATGACAAACTAACACAAAATGAAGATTTCATTATAACTTGACATTCTGAGTTTATTTCATGAAACCTGCGCTTCCCCTACAAGAGTTCAACCTACCATTATAGGAAAACGTGATTTCGTGAAGAAATCATGACAAACTAACACAAAATGAAGATTTCATTATAACTTGACATTCTGAGTTGTTTTCATGAAACCTGCGCTTCCCCTACAAGAGTTCAACCTACCATTATAGGAAAACGTGTTTTCGTGAAGAAATCATGACAAACTAACACAAAATGAAGATTTCATTATAACTTGACATTCTGAGTTGTTTTCATGAAACCTGCGCTTCCCCTACAAGAGTTCAACCTACCATTATAGGAAAACGTGTTTTCGTGAAGAAATCATGACAAACTAACAGAAAATGAAGATTTCATTATAACTTGACATTCTGAGTTGTTATCATTAAACCTGCGCTTCTCCTACAAGAGTTCGACCTAACATTATAGGAAAACGTGTTTTCGTGAAGAAATCATGACAAACTAACACAAAATGAAGATTTCATTATAACTTGACATTCTGAGTTTATTTCATGAAATCTGCGCTTCCCCTACAAGAGTTCAACCAACCATTATAGGAAAACGTGTTTTCGTGAAGAAATCATGACAAACTAACACAAAATGAAGATTTCATTATAACTTGACATTCTGAGTTGTTTTCATGAAACCTGCGCTTTCCCTAAAAGAGTTCAACCTACCATTATAGGAAAACGTGTTTTCGTGAAGAAATCATGACAAACTAACACAAAATGAAGATTTCATTATAACTTGACATTCTGAGTTGTTTTCATGAAACCTGCGCTTCCCCTACAAGAGTTCGACCTAACATTATAGGAAAACGTGTTTTCGTGAAGAAATCATGACAAACTAACACAAAATGAAGATTTCATTATAACTTGACATTCTGAGTTTATTTCATGAAACCTACGCTTCCCCTACAAGAGTTCCACCTACCATTATAGGAAAACGTGTTTTCATGAAGAAATCATGACAAACTAACACAAAATGAAGATTTCATTATAACTTGACATTCTGAGTTGTTTTCATGAAACCTGCGCTTCCCCTACAAGAGTTCAACCTACCATTATAGGAAAACGTGTTTTCGTGAAGAAATCATGACAAACTAACACAAAATGAAGATTTCATTATAACTTGACATTCTGAGTTGTTTTCATGAAACCTGCGCTTCCCCTATAAGAGTTCAACCTACCATTATAGAAAAAAGTGTTTTCGTGATGGAATCATGACAAACTAACACAAAATGAAGATTTCATTATAACTTGACATTCTGAGTTGTTTTCATGAAACCTGCGCTTCCCCTATAAGAGTTCAACCTACCATTATAGGAAAACGTGTTTTCGTGAAGAAATCATGACAAACTAACACAAAATGAAGATTTCATTATAACTTGACATTCTGAGTTGTTTTCATGAAACCTGCACTTCCCCTACAAGAGTTCAACCTACCATTATAGGAAAACGTGTTTTCGTGAAGAAATCATGACAAACTAACACAAAATGAAGATTTCATTATAACTTGACATTCTGAGTTGTTTTCATGAAACCTGCGCTTCCCCTACAAGAGTTCAACCTACCATTATAGGAAAACGTGTTTTCGTGAAGAAATCATGACAAACTAACACAAAATGAAGATTTCATTATAACTTGACATTCTGAGTTTATTTCATGAAACCTGCGCTTCCCCTACAAGAGTTCCACCTACCATTATAGGAAAACGTGTTTTCGTGAAGAAATCATGACAAACTAACACAAAATGAAGATTTCATTATAACTTGACATTCTGAGTTTATTTCATGAAACCTGCGCTTCCCCTACAAGAGTTCCACCTACCATTATAGGAAAACGTGTTTTCATGAAGAAATCATGACAAACTAACACAAAATGAAGATTTCATTATAACTTGACATTCTGAGTTGTTTTCTTGAAACCTGCGCTTCCCCTACAAGAGTTCAACCTACCATTATAGGAAAACGTGTTTTCGTGAAGAAATCATGACAAACTAACACAAAATGAAGATTTCATTATAACTTGACATTCTGAGTTGTTTTCATGAAACCTGCGCTTCCCCTACAAGAGTTCAACCTACCATTATAGGAAAACGTGTTTTCGTGAAGAAATCATGACAAACTAACACAAAATGAAGATTTCATTATAACTTGACATTCTGAGTTGTTTTCATGAAACCTGCGCTTCCCCTACAAGAGTTCGACCTAACATTATAGGAAAACGTGTCTTCGTGAAGAAATCATGACAAACTAACACAAAATGAAGATTTCATTATAACTTGACATTCTGAGTTTATTTCATGAAACCTGCGCTTCCCCTACAAGAGTTCAACCTACCATTATAGGAAAACGTGATTTCGTGAAGAAATCATGACAAACTAACACAAAATGAAGATTTCATTATAACTTGACATTCTGAGTTGTTTTCATGAAACCTGCGCTTCCCCTACAAGAGTTCGACCTAACATTATAGGAAAACGTGTTTTCGTGAAGAAATCATGACAAACTAACACAAAATGAAGATTTCATTATAACTTGACATTCTGAGTTTATTTCATGAAACCTGCGCTTCCCCTACAAGAGTTCAACCTACCATTATAGGAAAACGTGTTTTCGTGAAGAAATCATGACAAACTAACACAAAATGAAGATTTCATTATAACTTGACATTCTGAGTTGTTTTCATGAAACCTGCGCTTCCCCTACAAGAGTTCAACCTACCATTATAGGAAAACGTGATTTCGTGAAGAAATCATGACAAACTAACACAAAATGAAGATTTCATTATAACTTGACATTCTGAGTTGTTTTCATGAAACCTGCGCTTCCCCTACAAGAGTTCGACCTAACATTATAGGAAAACGTGTTTTCGTGAAGAAATCATGACAAACTAACAGAAAATGAAGATTTCATTATAACTTGACATTCTGAGTTGTTTTCATGAAACCTGCACTTCCCCTACAAGAGTTCAACCTACCATTATAGGAAAACGTGTTTTCGTGAAGAAATCATGACAAACTAACACAAAATGAAGATTTCATTATAACTTGACATTCTGAGTTGTTTTCATGAAACCTGCGCTTCCCCTACAAGAGTTCAACCTACCATTATAGGAAAACGTGTTTTCGTGAAGAAATCATGACAAACTAACACAAAATGAAGATTTCATTATAACTTGACATTCTGAGTTGTTTTCATGAAACCTGCGCTTCCCCTACAAGAGTTCGACCTAACATTATAGGAAAACGTGTTTTCGTGAAGAAATCATGACAAACTAACACAAAATGAAGATTTCATTATAACTTGACATTCTGAGTTTATTTCATGAAATCTGCGCTTCCCCTAAAAGAGTTCAACCTACCATTATAGGAAAACGTGTTTTCCTGAAGAAATCATGACAAACTAACACAAAATGAAGATTTCATTATAACTTGACATTCTGAGTTGTTTTCATGAAACCTGCGCTTCCCCTACAAGAGTTCAACCAACCATTATAGGAAAACGTGTTTTCGTGAAGAAATCATGACAAACTAACACAAAATGAAGATTTCATTATAACTTGACATTCTGAGTTGTTTTCATGAAACCTGCGCTTTCCCTAAAAGAGTTCAACCTACCATTATAGGAAAACGTGTTTTCGTGAAGAAATCATGACAAACTAACACAAAATGAAGATTTCATTATAACTTGACATTCTGAGTTGATTTCATGAAACCTGCGCTTCCCCTACAAGAGTTCGACCTAACATTATAGGAAAACGTGTTTTCGTGAAGAAATCATGACAAACTAACACAAAATGAAGATTTCATTATAACTTGACATTCTGAGTTTATTTCATGAAACCTGCGCTTCCCCTACAAGAGTTCAACCTACCATTATAGGAAAACGTGTTTTCGTGAAGAAATCATGACAAACTAACACAAAATGAAGATTTCATTATAACTTGACATTCTGAGTTGTTTTCATGAAACCTGCGCTTCCCCTATAAGAGTTCAACCTACCATTATAGAAAAAAGTGTTTTCGTGAAGGAATCATGACAAACTAACACAAAATGAAGATTTCATTATAACTTGACATTCTGAGTTGTTTTCATGAAACCTGCGCTTCCCCTACAAGAGTTCGACCTAACATTATAGGAAAACGTGTTTTCGTGAAGAAATCATGACAAACTAACACAAAATGAAGATTTCATTATAACTTGACATTCTGAGTTGTTTTCATGAAACCTGCGCTTCCCCTACAAGAGTTCGACCTAACATTATAGGAAAACGTGTTTTCGTGAAGAAATCATGACAAACTAACACAAAATGAAGATTTCATTATAACTTGACATTCTGAGTTGTTTTCATGAAACCTGCGCTTCACCTACAAGAGTTCGACCTAACATTATAGGAAAACGTGTTTTCGTGAAGAAATCATGACAAACTAACACAAAATGAAGATTTCATTATAACTTGACATTCTGAGTTTATTTCATGAGATCTGCGCTTCCCCTACAAGAGTTCAACCTACCATTATAGGAAAACGTGTTTTCATGAAGAAATCATGACAAACTAACACAAAATGAAGATTTCATTATAACTTGACATTCTGAGTTGTTTTCATGAAACCTGCACTTCCCCTACAAGAGTTCAACCAACCATTATAGGAAAACGTGTTTTCGTGAAGAAATCATGACAAACTAACACAAAATGAAGATTTCATTATAACTTGACATTCTGAGTTGTTTTCTTGAAACCTGCGCTTTCCCTACAAGAGTTCAACCTACCATTATAGGAAAACGTGTTTTCGTGAAGAAATCATGACAAACTAACACAAAATGAAGATTTCATTATAACTTGACATTCTGAGTTGTTTTCATGAAACCTGCGCTTCCCCTACAAGAGTTCGACCTACCATTATAGGAAAACGTGTTTTCGT
The DNA here is from genome assembly GCF_048594095.1 of Paramormyrops kingsleyae. Classification (NCBI taxonomy): domain Eukaryota; kingdom Metazoa; phylum Chordata; class Actinopteri; order Osteoglossiformes; family Mormyridae; genus Paramormyrops; species Paramormyrops kingsleyae. The sequence goes on along the minus strand of NW_027325964.1, from coordinate 563,423 downwards.
GAAGAAATCATGACAAACTAACACAAAATGAAGACTTCATTATAACTTGACATTCTGAGTTGTTTTCATGAAACCTGCGCTTCCCCTACAAGAGTTCGACCTACCATTATAGGAAAACGTGTTTTCGTGAAGAAATCATGACAAACTAACACAAAATGAAGATTTCATTATAACTTGACATTCTGAGTTGTTTTCATGAAACCTGCGCTTCCCCTACAAGAGTTCTACCTAACATTATAGGAAAACGTGTTTTCGTGAAGAAATCATGACAAACTAAAACAAAATGAAGATTTCATTATAACTTGACATTCTGAGTTTATTTCATGAAACCTGCGCTTCCCCTACAAGAGTTCGACCTAACATTATAGGAAAACGTGTTTTCGTGAAGAAATCATGACAAACTAAAACAAAATGAAGATTTCATTATAACTTGACATTCTGAGTTTATTTCATGAAACCTGCGCTTCCCCTACAAGAGTTCCACCTACCATTATAGGAAAACTTGTTTTCATGAAGAAATCATGACAAACTAACACAAAATGAAGATTTCATTATAACTTGACATTCTGAGTTGTTTTCATGAAACCTGCGCTTCCCCTACAAGAGTTCAACCTACCATTATAGGAAAACGTGTTTTCGTGAAGAAATCATGACAAACTAACACAAAATGAAGATTTCATTATAACTTGACATTCTGAGTTGTTTTCATGAAACCTGCGCTTCCCCTATAAGAGTTCAACCTACCATTATAGAAAAAAGTGTTTTCGTGAAGGAATCATGACAAACTAACACAAAATGAAGATTTCATTATAACTTGACATTCTGAGTTTATTTCATGAGATCTGCGCTTCCCCTACAAGAGTTCAACCTACCATTATAGGAAAACGTGTTTTCATGAAGAAATCATGACATTCTGAGTTGTTTTCATGAAACCTGCACTTCCCCTACAAGAGTTCAACCAACCATTATAGGAAAACGTGTTTTCGTGAAGAAATCATGACAAACTAACACAAAATGAAGATTTCATTATAACTTGACATTCTGAGTTGTTTTCTTGAAACCTGCGCTTTCCCTACAAGAGTTCAACCTACCATTATAGGAAAACGTGTTTTCGTGAAGAAATCATGACAAACTAACACAAAATGAAGATTTCATTATAACTTGACATTCTGAGTTGTTTTCATGAAACCTGCGCTTCCCCTACAAGAGTTCGACCTACCATTATAGGAAAACGTGTTTTCGTGAAGAAATCATGACAAACTAACACAAAATGAAGACTTCATTATAACTTGACATTCTGAGTTGTTTTCATGAAACCTGCGCTTCCCCTACAAGAGTTCGACCTACCATTATAGGAAAACGTGTTTTCGTGAAGAAATCATGACAAACTAACACAAAATGAAGATTTCATTATAACTTGACATTCTGAGTTGTTTTCATGAAACCTGCGCTTCCCCTACAAGAGTTCGACCTAACATTATAGGAAAACGTGTTTTCGTGAAGAAATCATGACAAACTAACACAAAATGAAGATTTCATTATAACTTGACATTCTGAGTTGTTTTCATGAAACCTGCGCTTCCCCTACAAGAGTTCCACCTAACATTATAGGAAAACGTGTTTTCGTGAAGAAATCATGACAAACTAACACAAAATGAAGATTTCATTATAACTTGACATTCTGAGTTTATTTCATGAGATCTGCGCTTCCCGTACAAGAGTTCGACCTAACATTATAGGAAAACGTGTTTTCGTGAAGAAATCATGACAAACTAACACAAAATGAAGATTTCATTATAACTTGACATTCTGAGTTGTTTTCATGAAACCTGCGCTTCCCCTACAAGAGTTCGACCTAACATTATAGGAAAACGTGTTTTCGTGAAGAAATCATGACAAACTAACACAAAATGAAGATTTCATTATAACTTGACATTCTGAGTTGTTTTCATGAAACCTGCGCTTCCCCTACAAGAGTTCAACCTACCATTATAGGAAAACGTGTTTTCGTGAAGAAATCATGACAAACTAAAACAAAATGAAGATTTCATTATAACTTGACATTCTGAGTTTATTTCATGAAATCTGCGCTTCCCCTACAAGAGTTCAACCTACCATTATAGGAAAACGTGTTTTCATGAAGAAATCATGACAAACTAACACAAAATGAAGATTTCATTATAACTTGACATTCTGAGTTGTTTTCATGAAACCTGCGCTTCACCTACAAGAGTTCGACCTAACATTATAGGAAAACGTGTTTTCGTGAAGAAATCATGACAAACTAACACAAAATGAAGATTTCATTATAACTTGACATTCTGAGTTTATTTCATGAGATCTGCGCTTCCCCTACAAGAGTTCAACCTACCATTATAGGAAAACGTGTTTTCATGAAGAAATCATGACAAACTAACACAAAATGAAGATTTCATTATAACTTGACATTCTGAGTTGTTTTCATGAAACCTGCACTTCCCCTACAAGAGTTCAACCAACCATTATAGGAAAACGTGTTTTCGTGAAGAAATCATGACAAACTAACACAAAATGAAGATTTCATTATAACTTGACATTCTGAGTTGTTTTCTTGAAACCTGCGCTTTCCCTACAAGAGTTCAACCTACCATTATAGGAAAACGTGTTTTCGTGAAGAAATCATGACAAACTAACACAAAATGAAGATTTCATTATAACTTGACATTCTGAGTTGTTTTCATGAAACCTGCGCTTCCCCTACAAGAGTTCGACCTACCATTATAGGAAAACGTGTTTTCGTGAAGAAATCATGACAAACTAACACAAAATGAAGACTTCATTATAACTTGACATTCTGAGTTGTTTTCATGAAACCTGCGCTTCCCCTACAAGAGTTCGACCTACCATTATAGGAAAACGTGTTTTCGTGAAGAAATCATGACAAACTAACACAAAATGAAGATTTCATTATAACTTGACATTCTGAGTTGTTTTCATGAAACCTGCGCTTCCCCTACAAGAGTTCGACCTAACATTATAGGAAAACGTGTTTTCGTGAAGAAATCATGACAAACTAACACAAAATGAAGATTTCATTATAACTTGACATTCTGAGTTGTTTTCATGAAACCTGCGCTTCCCCTACAAGAGTTCGACCTAACATTATAGGAAAACGTGTTTTCGTGAAGAAATCATGACAAACTAACACAAAATGAAGATTTCATTATAACTTGACATTCTGAGTTTATTTCATGAGATCTGCGCTTCCCCTACAAGAGTTCAACCTACCATTATAGGAAAACGTGTTTTCGTGAAGAAATCATGACAAACTAACACAAAATGAAGATTTCATTATAACTTGACATTCTGAGTTGTTTTCATGAAACCTGCGCTTCCCCTACAAGAGTTCAACCTACCATTATAGGAAAACGTGTTTTCGTGAAGAAATCATGACAAACTAAAACAAAATGAAGATTTCATTATAACTTGACATTCTGAGTTTATTTCATGAAATCTGCGCTTCCCCTACAAGAGTTCAACCTACCATTATAGGAAAACGTGTTTTCATGAAGAAATCATGACAAACTAACACAAAATGAAGATTTCATTATAACTTGACATTCTGAGTTGTTTTCATGAAACCTGCGCTTCACCTACAAGAGTTCGACCTAACATTATAGGAAAACGTGTTTTCGTGAAGAAATCATGACAAACTAACACAAAATGAAGATTTCATTATAACTTGACATTCTGAGTTTATTTCATGAGATCTGCGCTTCCCCTACAAGAGTTCAACCTACCATTATAGGAAAACGTGTTTTCATGAAGAAATCATGACAAACTAACACAAAATGAAGATTTCATTATAACTTGACATTCTGAGTTGTTTTCATGAAACCTGCACTTCCCCTACAAGAGTTCAACCAACCATTATAGGAAAACGTGTTTTCGTGAAGAAATCATGACAAACTAACACAAAATGAAGATTTCATTATAACTTGACATTCTGAGTTGTTTTCTTGAAACCTGCGCTTTCCCTACAAGAGTTCAACCTACCATTATAGGAAAACGTGTTTTCGTGAAGAAATCATGACAAACTAACACAAAATGAAGATTTCATTATAACTTGACATTCTGAGTTGTTTTCATGAAACCTGCGCTTCCCCTACAAGAGTTCGACCTACCATTATAGGAAAACGTGTTTTCGTGAAGAAATCATGACAAACTAACACAAAATGAAGACTTCATTATAACTTGACATTCTGAGTTGTTTTCATGAAACCTGCGCTTCCCCTACAAGAGTTCGACCTACCATTATAGGAAAACGTGTTTTCGTGAAGAAATCATGACAAACTAACACAAAATGAAGATTTCATTATAACTTGACATTCTGAGTTGTTTTCATGAAACCTGCGCTTCCCCTACAAGAGTTCGACCTAACATTATAGGAAAACGTGTTTTCGTGAAGAAATCATGACAAACTAACACAAAATGAAGATTTCATTATAACTTGACATTCTGAGTTGTTTTCATGAAACCTGCGCTTCCCCTACAAGAGTTCGACCTAACATTATAGGAAAACGTGTTTTCGTGAAGAAATCATGACAAACTAACACAAAATGAAGATTTCATTATAACTTGACATTCTGAGTTTATTTCATGAGATCTGCGCTTCCCCTACAAGAGTTCAACCTACCATTATAGGAAAACGTGTTTTCGTGAAGAAATCATGACAAACTAACACAAAATGAAGATTTCATTATAACTTGACATTCTGAGTTGTTTTCATGAAACCTGCGCTTCCCCTATAAGAGTTCAACCTACCATTATAGAAAAAAGTGTTTTCGTGAAGGAATCATGACAAACTAACACAAAATGAAGATTTCATTATAACTTGACATTCTGAGTTGTTTTCATGAAACCTGCGCTTCCCCTACAAGAGTTCAACCTACCATTATAGAAAAAAGTGTTTTCGTGAAGGAATCATGACAAACTAACACAAAATGAAGATTTCATTATAACTTGACATTCTGAGTTGTTTTCATGAAACCTGCGCTTCCCCTACAAGAGTTCAACCTACCATTATAGAAAAAAGTGTTTTCGTGAAGGAATCATGACAAACTAACACAAAATGAAGATTTCATTATAACTTGACATTCTGAGTTGTTTTCATGAAACCTGCGCTTCCCCTACAAGAGTTCAACCTACCATTATAGAAAAAAGTGTTTTCGTGAAGGAATCATGACAAACTAACACAAAATGAAGATTTCATTATAACTTGACATTCTGAGTTTATTTCATGAAATCTGCGCTTCCCCTACAAGAGTTCAACCTACCATTATAGGAAAACGTGTTTTCATGAAGAAATCATGACAAACTAACACAAAATGAAGATTTCATTATAACTTGACATTCTGAGTTGTTTTCATGAAACCTGCGCTTCCCCTACAAGAGTTCGACCTAACATTATAGGAAAACGTGTTTTCGTGAAGAAATCATGACAAACTAACACAAAATGAAGATTTCATTATAACTTGACATTCTGAGTTTATTTCATGAAATCTGCGCTTCCCCTACAAGAGTTCAACCTACCATTATAGGAAAACGTGTTTTCCTGAAGAAATCATGACAAACTAACACAAAATGAAGATTTCATTATAACTTGACATTCTGAGTTGTTTTCATGAAACCTGCGCTTCCCCTACAAGAGTTCAACCAACCATTATAGGAAAACGTGTTTTCGTGAAGAAATCATGACAAACTAACACAAAATGAAGATTTCATTATAACTTGACATTCTGAGTTGTTTTCATGAAACCTGCGCTTTCCCTAAAAGAGTTCAACCTACCATTATAGGAAAACGTGTTTTCGTGAAGAAATCATGACAAACTAACACAAAATGAAGATTTCATTATAACTTGACATTCTGAGTTTATTTCATGAAATCTGCGCTTCCCCTACAAGAGTTCGACCTAACATTATAGGAAAACGTGTTTTCGTGAAGAAATCATGACAAACTAACACAAAATGAAGATTTCATTATAACTTGACATTCTGAGTTTATTTCATGAAACCTGCGCTTCCCCTACAAGAGTTCCACCTACCATTATAGGAAAACGTGTTTTCGTGAAGAAATCATGACAAACTAACACAAAATGAAGATTTCATTATAACTTGACATTCTGAGTTGTTTTCATGAAACCTGCGCTTCCCCTACAAGAGTTCAACCTACCATTATAGGAAAACGTGTTTTCGTGAAGAAATCATGACAAACTAACACAAAATGAAGATTTCATTATAACTTGACATTCTGAGTTGTTTTCATGAAACCTGCACTTCCCCTACATGAGTTCAACCTACCATTATAGGAAAACGTGTTTTCGTGAAGAAATCATGACAAACTAACACAAAATGAAGATTTCATTATAACTTGACATTCTGAGTTGTTTTCATGAAACCTGTGCTTCCCCTACAAGAGTTCGACCTAACATTATAGGAAAACGTGTTTTCGTGAAGAAATCATGACAAACTAACACAAAATGAAGATTTCATTATAACTTGACATTCTGAGTTGTTTTCATGAAACCTGCGCTAACCCTACAAGAGTTCGACCTAACATTATAGGAAAACGTGTTTTCGTGAAGAAATCATGACAAACTAACACAAAATGAAGATTTCATTATAACTTGACATTCTGAGTTAATTTCATGAAACCTGCGCTTCCCCAACAAGAGTTCAACCTACCATTATAGGAAAACGTGTTTTCGTGAAGAAATCATGACAAACTAACACAAAATGAAGATTTCATTATAACTTGACATTCTGAGTTGTTTTCATGAAACCTGCACTTCCCCTACAAGAGTTCAACCTACCATTATAGGAAAACGTGTTTTCGTGAAGAAATCATGACAAACTAACACAAAATGAAGATTTCATTATAACTTGACATTCTGAGTTGTTTTCATGAAACCTGCGCTTCCCCTATATGAGTTCAACCTACCATTATAGAAAAACGTGTTTTCGTGAAGAAATCATGACAAACTAACACAAAATGAAGATTTCATTATAACTTGACATTCTGAGTTGTTTTCATGAAACCTGCGCTTCCCCTACAAGAGTTCGACCTACCATTATAGGAAAACGTGTTTTCGTGAAGAAATCATGACAAACTAACACAAAATGAAGATTTCATTATAACTTGTCATTCTGAGTTTATTTCATGAAACCTGCGCTTCCCCTACAAGAGTTCGACCTAACATTATAGGAAAACGTGTTTTCGTGAAGAAATCATGACAAACTAACACAAAATGAAGATTTCATTATAACTTGACATTCTGAGTTTATTTCATGAAACCTGCGCTTCCCCTACAAGAGTTCGACCTACCATTATAGGAAAACGTGTTTTCGTGAAGAAATCATGACAAACTAACACAAAATGAAGATTTCATTATAACTTGACATTCTGAGTTGTTTTCATGAAACCTGCGCTTCCCCTACAAGAGTTCGACCTACCATTATAGGAAAACGTGTTTTCGTGAAGAAATCATGACAAACTAACACAAAATGAAGATTTCATTATAACTTGACATTCTGAGTTTATTTCATGAAACCTGCGCTTCCCCTACAAGAGTTCAACCTACCATTATAGGAAAACGTGTTTTCGTGAAGAAATCATGACAAACTAACACAAAATGAAGATTTCATTATAACTTGACATTCTGAGTTGTTTTCATGAAACCTGCGCTTCCCCTACAAGAGTTCGACCTACCATTATAGGAAAACGTGTTTTCGTGAAGAAATCATGACAAACTAACACAAAATGAAGATTTCATTATAACTTGTCATTCTGAGTTGTTTTCATGAAACCTGCGCTTCCCCTACAAGAGTTCAACCAACCATTATAGGAAAACGTGTTTTCGTGAAGAAATCATGACAAACTAACACAAAATGAAGATTTCATTATAACTTGACATTCTGAGTTGTTTTCATGAAACCTGCGCTTCCCCTACAAGAGTTCGACCTAACATTATAGGAAAACGTGTTTTCGTGAAGAAATCATGACAAACTAACACAAAATGAAGATTTCATTATAACTTGACATTCTGAGTTGTTTTCATGAAACCTGCGCTTCCCCTATAAGAGTTCAACCTACCATTATAGGAAAACGTGTTTTCGTGAAGGAATCATGACAAACTAACACAAAATGAAGATTTCATTATAACTTGACATTCTGAGTTGTTTTCATGAAACCTGCGCTTCCCCTATAAGAGTTCAACCTACCATTATAGAAAAAAGTGTTTTCGTGAAGAAATCATGACAAACTAACACAAAATGAAGATTTCATTATAACTTGACATTCTGAGTTGTTTTCATGAAACCTGCGCTTCCCCTACAAGAGTTCAACCTACCATTATAGGAAAACGTGTTTTCGTGAAGAAATCATGACAAACTAACACAAAATGAAGATTTCATTATAACTTGACATTCTGAGTTTATTTCATGAAATCTGCGCTTCCCCTACAAGAGTTCAACCTACCATTATAGGAAAACGTGTTTTCCTGAAGAAATCATGACAAACTAACACAAAATGAAGATTTCATTATAACTTGACATTCTGAGTTGTTTTCATGAAACCTGCGCTTCCCCTACAAGAGTTCAACCAACCATTATAGGAAAACGTGTTTTCGTGAAGAAATCATGACAAACTAACACAAAATGAAGATTTCATTATAACTTGACATTCTGAGTTGTTTTCATGAAACCTGCGCTTTCCCTACAAGAGTTCAACCTACCATTATAGGAAAACGTGTTTTCGTGAAGAAATCATGACAAACTAACACAAAATGAAGATTTCATTATAACTTGACATTCTGAGTTGTTTTCATGAAACCTGCGCTTCCCCTATAAGAGTTCAACCTACCATTATAGAAAAAAGTGTTTTCGTGAAGAAATCATGACAAACTAACACAAAATGAAGATTTCATTATAACTTGACATTCTGAGTTGTTTTCATGAAACCTGCGCTTCCCCTACAAGAGTTCAACCTACCATTATAGGAAAACGTGTTTTCGTGAAGAAATCATGACAAACTAACACAAAATGAAGATTTCATTATAACTTGACATTCTGAGTTTATTTCATGAAACCTGCGCTTCCCCTACAAGAGTTCAACCTACCATTATAGGAAAACGTGTTTTCGTGAAGAAATCATGACAAACTAACACAAAATGAAGATTTCATTATAACTTGACATTCTGAGTTGTTTTCATGAAACCTGCGCTTCCCCTACAAGAGTTCAACCTACCATTATAGGAAAACGTGTTTTCGTGAAGAAATCATGACAAACTAACACAAAATGAAGATTTCATTATAACTTGACATTCTGAGTTGTTTTCATGAAACCTGCGCTTCCCCTACAAGAGTTCAACCTACCATTATAGGAAAACGTGTTTTCGTGAAGAAATCATGACAAACTAACACAAAATGAAGATTTCATTATAACTTGACATTCTGAGTTGTTTTCATGAAACCTGCGCTTCCCCTACAAGAGTTCGACCTACCATTATAGGAAAACGTGTTTTCGTGAAGAAATCATGACAAACTAACACAAAATGAAGATTTCATTATAACTTGACATTCTGAGTTGTTTTCATGAAACCTGCGCTTCCCCTACAAGAGTTCGACCTACCATTATAGGAAAACGTGTTTTCGTGAAGAAATCATGACAAACTAACACAAAATGAAGATTTCATTATAACTTGTCATTCTGAGTTTATTTCATGAAATCTGCGCTTCCCCTACAAGAGTTCGACCTTCCATTATAGGAAAACGTGTTTTCGTGAAGAAATCATGACAAACTAACACAAAATGAAGATTTCATTATAACTTGACATTCTGAGTTGTTTTCATGAAACCTGCGCTTCCCCTACAAGAGTTCAACCTACCATTATAGGAAAACGTGTTTTCGTGAAGAAATCATGACAAACTAACACAAAATGAAGATTTCATTATAACTTGACATTCTGAGTTGTTTTCATGAAACCTGCGCTTCCCCTACAAGAGTTCAACCTACCATTATAGGAAAACGTGTTTTCGTGAAGAAATCATGACAAACTAACACAAAATGAAGATTTCATTATAACTTGACATTCTGAGTTGTTTTCATGAAACCTGCGCTTCCCCTACAAGAGTTCAACCTACCATTATAGGAAAACGTGTTTTCCTGAAGAAATCATGACAAACTAACACAAAATGAAGATTTCATTATAACTTGACATTCTGAGTTGTTTTCATGAAACCTGCGCTTCCCCTACAAGAGTTCAACCAACCATTATAGGAAAACGTGTTTTCGTGAAGAAATCATGACAAACTAACACAAAATGAAGATTTCATTATAACTTGACATTCTGAGTTTATTTCATGAGATCTGCGCTTCCCCTACAAGAGTTCAACCTACCATTATCGGAAAACGTGTTTTCATGAAGAAATCATGACAAACTAACACAAAATGAAGATTTCATTATAACTTGACATTCTGAGTTGTTTTCATGAAACCTGCGCTTCCCCTACAAGAGTTCAACCAACCATTATAGGAAAACGTGTTTTCGTGAAGAAATCATGACAAACTAACACAAAATGAAGATTTCATTATAACTTGACATTCTGAGTTGTTTTCTTGAAACCTGCGCTTTCCCTACAAGAGTTCGACCTACCATTATAGGAAAACGTGTTTTCGTGAAGAAATCATGACAAACTAACACAAAATGAAGATTTCATTATAACTTGACATTCTGAGTTGTTTTCATGAAACCTGCGCTTCCCCTATAAGAGTTCAACCTACCATTATAGAAAAACGTGTTTTCGTGAAGAAATCATGACAAACTAACACAAAATGAAGACTTCATTATAACTTGACATTCTGAGTTGTTTTCATGAAACCTGCGCTTCCCCTACAAGAGTTCAACCTACCATTATAGGAAAACGTGTTTTCGTGAAGAAATCATGACAAACTAACACAAAATGAAGATTTCATTATAACTTGACATTCTGAGTTGTTTTCATGAAACCTGCGCTTCCCCTACATGGGTTCAACCTACCATTATAGGAAAACGTGTTTTCGTGAAGAAATCATGACAAACTAACACAAAATGAAGATTTCATTATAACTTGACATTCTGAGTTGTTTTCATGAAACCTGCGCTTCCCCTACAAGAGTTCGACCTAACATTATAGGAAAACGTGTTTTCGTGAAGAAATCATGACAAACTAACACAAAATGAAGATTTCATTATAACTTGACATTCTGAGTTGTTTTCATGAAATCTGCGCTTCCCCTATAAGAGTTCAACCTACCATTATAGGAAAACGTGTTTTCGTGAAGAAATCATGACAAACTAACACAAAATGAAGATTTCATTATAACTTGACATTCTGAGTTGTTTTCATGAAACCTGCGCTTCCCCTATAAGAGTTCAACCTACCATTATAGGAAAAAGTGTTTTCGTGAAGAAATCATGACAAACTAACACAAAATGAAGATTTCATTATAACTTGACATTCTGAGTTGTTTTCATAAAACCTGCGCTTCCCCTACAAGAGTTCAACCTACCATTATAGGAAAACGTGTTTTCGTGAAGAAATCATGACAAACTAACACAAAATGAAGATTTCATTATAACTTGACATTCTGAGTTTATTTCATGAAATCTGCGCTTCCCCTACAAGAGTTCAACCTACCATTATAGGAAAACGTGTTTTCCTGAAGAAATCATGACAAACTAACACAAAATGAAGATTTCATTATAACTTGACATTCTGAGTTGTTTTCATGAAACCTGCGCTTCCCCTACAAGAGTTCAACCAACCATTATAGGAAAACGTGTTTTCGTGAAGAAATCATGACAAACTAACACAAAATGAAGATTTCATTATAACTTGACATTCTGAGTTGTTTTCATGAAACCTGCGCTTTCCCTACAAGAGTTCAACCTACCATTATAGGAAAACGTGTTTTCGTGAAGAAATCATGACAAACTAACACAAAATGAAGATTTCATTATAACTTGACATTCTGAGTTGTTTTCATGAAACCTGCGCTTCCCCTACAAGAGTTCGACCTAACATTATAGGAAAACGTGTTTTCGTGAAGAAATCATGACAAACTAACACAAAATGAAGATTTCATTATAACTTGACATTCTGAGTTGTTTTCATGAAACCTGCGCTTCCCCTATAAGAGTTCAACCTACCATTATAGGAAAACGTGTTTTCGTGAAGAAATCATGACAAACTAACACAAAATGAAGATTTCATTATAACTTGACATTCTGAGTTGTTTTCATGAAACCTGCGCTTCCCCTATAAGAGTTCAACCTACCATTATAGAAAAAAGTGTTTTCGTGAAGAAATCATGACAAACTAACACAAAATGAAGATTTCATTATAACTTGACATTCTGAGTTGTTTTCATGAAACCTGCGCTTCCCCTACAAGAGTTCAACCTACCATTATAGGAAAACGTGTTTTCGTGAAGAAATCATGACAAACTAACACAAAATGAAGATTTCATTATAACTTGACATTCTGAGTTTATTTCATGAAACCTGCGCTTCCCCTACAAGAGTTCAACCTACCATTATAGGAAAATGTGTTTTCGTGAAGAAATCATGACAAACTAACACAAAATGAAGATTTCATTATAACTTGACATTCTGAGTTGTTTTCATGAAACCTGCGCTTCCCCTATAAGAGTTCAACCTACCATTATAGAAAAAAGTGTTTTCGTGAAGAAATCATGACAAACTAACACAAAATGAAGATTTCATTATAACTTGACATTCTGAGTTGTTTTCATGAAACCTGCGCTTCCCCTACAAGAGATCAACCTACCATTATAGGAAAACATGTTTTCGTGAAGAAATCATGACAAACTAACACAAAATGAAGATTTCATTATAACTTGACATTCTGAGTTTATTTCATGAAACCTGCGCTTCCCCTACAAGAGTTCAACCTACCATTATAGGAAAACGTGTTTTCGTGAAGAAATCATGACAAACTAACACAAAATGAAGATTTCATTATAACTTGACATTCTGAGTTGTTTTCATGAAACCTGCGCTTCCCCTATAAGAGTTCAACCTACCATTATAGAAAAAAGTGTTTTCGTGAAGAAATCATGACAAACTAACACAAAATGAAGATTTCATTATAACTTGACATTCTGAGTTGTTTTCATGAAACCTGCGCTTCCCCTATAAGAGTTCAACCTACCATTATAGAAAAACGTGTTTTCGTGAAGAAATCAAGACAAACTAACACAAAATGAAGACTTCATTATAACTTGACATTCTGAGTTGTTTTCATGAAACCTGCGCTTCCCCTACAAGAGTTCAACCAACCATTATAGGAAAACGTGTTTTCGTGAAGAAATCATGACAAACTAACTCAAAATGAAGATTTCATTATAACTTGACATTCTGAGTTGTTTTCATGAAACCTGCGCTTCCCCTACAAGAGTTCAACCTACCATTATAGGAAAACGTGTTTTCGTGAAGAAATCATGACAAACTAACACAAAATGAAGATTTCATTATAACTTGACATTCTGAGTTGTTTTCATGAAACCTGCGCTTCCCCTACAAGAGTTCAACCTACCATTATAGGAAAACGTGTTTTCGTGAAGAAATCATGACAAACTAACACAAAATGAAGATTTCATTATAACTTGACATTCTGAGTTGTTTTCATGAAACCTGCGCTTCCCCTACAAGAGTTCGACCTAACATTATAGGAAAACGTGTTTTCGTGAAGAAATCATGACAAACTAACACAAAATGAAGATTTCATTATAACTTGACATTCTGAGTTGTTTTCATGAAACCTGCGCTTCCCCTACAAGAGTTCAACCTACCATTATAGGAAAACATGTTTTCGTGAAGAAATCATGACAAACTAACACAAAATGAAGATTTCATTATAACTTGACATTCTGAGTTTATTTCATGAAACCTGCGCTTCCCCTACAAGAGTTCAACCTACCATTATAGGAAAACGTGTTTTCGTGAAGAAATCATGACAAACTAACACAAAATGAAGATTTCATTATAACTTGACATTCTGAGTTGTTTTCATGAAACCTGCGCTTCCCCTATAAGAGTTCAACCTACCATTATAGAAAAAAGTGTTTTCGTGAAGAAATCATGACAAACTAACACAAAATGAAGATTTCATTATAACTTGACATTCTGAGTTGTTTTCATGAAACCTGCGCTTCCCCTATAAGAGTTCAACCTACCATTATAGAAAAACGTGTTTTCGTGAAGAAATCAAGACAAACTAACACAAAATGAAGACTTCATTATAACTTGACATTCTGAGTTGTTTTCATGAAACCTGCACTTCCCCTACAAGAGTTCAACCTACCATTATAGGAAAACGTGTTTTCGTGAAGAAATCATGACAAACTAACACAAAATGAAGATTTCATTATAACTTGACATTCTGAGTTGTTTTCATGAAACCTGCGCTTCCCCTACAAGAGTTCAACCTACCATTATAGGAAAACGTGTTTTCGTGAAGAAATCATGACAAACTAACACAAAATGAAGATTTCATTATAACTTGACATTCTGAGTTGTTTTCATGAAACCTGCGCTTCCCCTACAAGAGTTCAACCAACCATTATAGGAAAACGTGTTTTCGTGAAGAAATCATGACAAACTAACACAAAATGAAGATTTCATTATAACTTGACATTCTGAGTTTATTTCATGAAACCTGCGCTTCCCCTACAAGAGTTCAACCTACCATTATAGAAAAACGTGTTTTCGTGAAGAAATCATGACAAACTAACACAAAATGAAGACTTCATTATAACTTGACATTCTGAGTTGTTTTCATGAAACCTGCGCTTCCCCTACAAGAGTTCAACCTACCATTATAGGAAAACGTGTTTTCGTGAAGAAATCATGACAAACTAACACAAAATGAAGATTTCATTATAACTTGACATTCTGAGTTGTTTTCATGAAACCTGCGCTTCCCCTACATGAGTTCAACCTACCATTATAGGAAAACGTGTTTTCGTGAAGAAATCATGACAAACTAACACAAAATGAAGATTTCATTATAACTTGACATTCTGAGTTGTTTTCATGAAACCTGCGCTTCCCCTACAAGAGTTCGACCTAACATTATAGGAAAACGTGTTTTCGTGAAGAAATCATGACAAACTAACACAAAATGAAGATTTCATTATAACTTGACATTCTGAGTTGTTTTCATGAAACCTGCGCTTCCCCTATAAGAGTTCAACCTACCATTATAGGAAAACGTGTTTTCGTGAAGAAATCATGACAAACTAACACAAAATGAAGATTTCATTATAACTTGACATTCTGAGTTGTTTTCATGAAACCTGCGCTTCCCCTATAAGAGTTCAACCTACCATTATAGGAAAAAGTGTTTTCGTGAAGAAATCATGACAAACTAACACAAAATGAAGATTTCATTATAACTTGACATTCTGAGTTGTTTTCATAAAACCTGCGCTTCCCCTACAAGAGTTCAACCTACCATTATAGGAAAACGTGTTTTCGTGAAGAAATCATGACAAACTAACACAAAATGAAGATTTCATTATAACTTGACATTCTGAGTTTATTTCATGAAATCTGCGCTTCCCCTACAAGAGTTCAACCTACCATTATAGGAAAACGTGTTTTCCTGAAGAAATCATGACAAACTAACACAAAATGAAGATTTCATTATAACTTGACATTCTGAGTTGTTTTCATGAAACCTGCGCTTCCCCTACAAGAGTTCAACCAACCATTATAGGAAAACGTGTTTTCGTGAAGAAATCATGACAAACTAACACAAAATGAAGATTTCATTATAACTTGACATTCTGAGTTGTTTTCATGAAACCTGCGCTTTCCCTACAAGAGTTCAACCTACCATTATAGGAAAACGTGTTTTCGTGAAGAAATCATGACAAACTAACACAAAATGAAGATTTCATTATAACTTGACATTCTGAGTTGTTTTCATGAAACCTGCGCTTCCCCTACAAGAGTTCGACCTAACATTATAGGAAAACGTGTTTTCGTGAAGAAATCATGACAAACTAACACAAAATGAAGATTTCATTATAACTTGACATTCTGAGTTGTTTTCATGAAACCTGCGCTTCCCCTATAAGAGTTCAACCTACCATTATAGGAAAACGTGTTTTCGTGAAGAAATCATGACAAACTAACACAAAATGAAGATTTCATTATAACTTGACATTCTGAGTTGTTTTCATGAAACCTGCGCTTCCCCTATAAGAGTTCAACCTACCATTATAGAAAAAAGTGTTTTCGTGAAGAAATCATGACAAACTAACACAAAATGAAGATTTCATTATAACTTGACATTCTGAGTTGTTTTCATGAAACCTGCGCTTCCCCTACAAGAGTTCAACCTACCATTATAGGAAAACGTGTTTTCGTGAAGAAATCATGACAAACTAACACAAAATGAAGATTTCATTATAACTTGACATTCTGAGTTTATTTCATGAAACCTGCGCTTCCCCTACAAGAGTTCAACCTACCATTATAGGAAAATGTGTTTTCGTGAAGAAATCATGACAAACTAACACAAAATGAAGATTTCATTATAACTTGACATTCTGAGTTGTTTTCATGAAACCTGCGCTTCCCCTATAAGAGTTCAACCTACCATTATAGAAAAAAGTGTTTTCGTGAAGAAATCATGACAAACTAACACAAAATGAAGATTTCATTATAACTTGACATTCTGAGTTGTTTTCATGAAACCTGCGCTTCCCCTATAAGAGTTCAACCTACCATTATAGAAAAACGTGTTTTCGTGAAGAAATCAAGACAAACTAACACAAAATGAAGACTTCATTATAACTTGACATTCTGAGTTGTTTTCATGAAACCTGCGCTTCCCCTACAAGAGTTCAACCAACCATTATAGGAAAACGTGTTTTCGTGAAGAAATCATGACAAACTAACTCAAAATGAAGATTTCATTATAACTTGACATTCTGAGTTGTTTTCATGAAACCTGCGCTTCCCCTACAAGAGTTCAACCTACCATTATAGGAAAACGTGTTTTCGTGAAGAAATCATGACAAACTAACACAAAATGAAGATTTCATTATAACTTGACATTCTGAGTTGTTTTCATGAAACCTGCGCTTCCCCTACAAGAGTTCGACCTAACATTATAGGAAAACGTGTTTTCGTGAAGAAATCATGACAAACTAACACAAAATGAAGATTTCATTATAACTTGACATTCTGAGTTGTTTTCATGAAACCTGCGCTTCCCCTACAAGAGTTCAACCTACCATTATAGGAAAACGTGTTTTCGTGAAGAAATCATGACAAACTAACACAAAATGAAGATTTCATTATAACTTGACATTCTGAGTTGTTTTCATGAAACCTGCGCTTCCCCTATAAGAGTTCAACCTACCATTATAGAAAAAAGTGTTTTCGTGAAGAAATCATGACAAACTAACACAAAATGAAGATTTCATTATAACTTGACATTCTGAGTTGTTTTCATGAAACCTGCGCTTCCCCTACAAGAGTTCAACCTACCATTATAGGAAAACATGTTTTCGTGAAGAAATCATGACAAACTAACACAAAATGAAGATTTCATTATAACTTGACATTCTGAGTTTATTTCATGAAACCTGCGCTTCCCCTACAAGAGTTCAACCTACCATTATAGGAAAACGTGTTTTCGTGAAGAAATCATGACAAACTAACACAAAATGAAGATTTCATTATAACTTGACATTCTGAGTTGTTTTCATGAAACCTGCGCTTCCCCTATAAGAGTTCAACCTACCATTATAGAAAAAAGTGTTTTCGTGAAGAAATCATGACAAACTAACACAAAATGAAGATTTCATTATAACTTGACATTCTGAGTTGTTTTCATGAAACCTGCGCTTCCCCTATAAGAGTTCAACCTACCATTATAGAAAAACGTGTTTTCGTGAAGAAATCAAGACAAACTAACACAAAATGAAGACTTCATTATAACTTGACATTCTGAGTTGTTTTCATGAAACCTGCACTTCCCCTACAAGAGTTCAACCTACCATTATAGGAAAACGTGTTTTCGTGAAGAAATCATGACAAACTAACACAAAATGAAGATTTCATTATAACTTGACATTCTGAGTTGTTTTCATGAAACCTGCGCTTCCCCTACAAGAGTTCAACCTACCATTATAGGAAAACGTGTTTTCGTGAAGAAATCATGACAAACTAACACAAAATGAAGATTTCATTATAACTTGACATTCTGAGTTGTTTTCATGAAACCTGCGCTTCCCCTACAAGAGTTCAACCAACCATTATAGGAAAACGTGTTTTCGTGAAGAAATCATGACAAACTAACACAAAATGAAGATTTCATTATAACTTGACATTCTGAGTTGTTTTCATGAAACCTGCGCTTTCCCTACAAGAGTTCAACCTACCATTATAGGAAAACGTGTTTTCGTGAAGAAATCATGACAAACTAACACAAAATGAAGATTTCATTATAACTTGACATTCTGAGTTGTTTTCATGAAACCTGCGCTTCCCCTACAAGAGTTCGACCTAACATTATAGGAAAACGTGTTTTCGTGAAGAAATCATGACAAACTAACACAAAATGAAGATTTCATTATAACTTGACATTCTGAGTTGTTTTCATGAAACCTGCGCTTCCCCTATAAGAGTTCGACCTACCATTATAGGAAAACGTGTTTTCGTGAAGAAATCATGACAAACTAACACAAAATGAAGATTTCATTATAACTTGACATTCTGAGTTTATTTCATGAAACCTGCGCTTCCCCTACAAGAGTTCAACCAACCATTATAGGAAAACGTGTTTTCGTGAAGAAATCATGACAAACTAACACAAAATGAAGATTTCATTATAACTTGACATTCTGAGTTGTTTTCATGAAACCTGCGCTTCCCCTATAAGAGTTCAACCTACCATTATAGAAAAAAGTGTTTTCGTGAAGAAATCATGACAAACTAACACAAAATGAAGATTTCATTATAACTTGACATTCTGAGTTGTTTTCATGAAACCTGCGCTTCCCCTACAAGAGTTCAACCTACCATTATAGGAAAACATGTTTTCGTGAAGAAATCATGACAAACTAACACAAAATGAAGATTTCATTATAACTTGACATTCTGAGTTTATTTCATGAAACCTGCGCTTCCCCTACAAGAGTTCAACCTACCATTATAGGAAAACGTGTTTTCGTGAAGAAATCATGACAAACTAACACAAAATGAAGATTTCATTATAACTTGACATTCTGAGTTGTTTTCATGAAACCTGCGCTTCCCCTATAAGAGTTCAACCTACCATTATAGAAAAAAGTGTTTTCGTGAAGAAATCATGACAAACTAACACAAAATGAAGATTTCATTATAACTTGACATTCTGAGTTGTTTTCATGAAACCTGCGCTTCCCCTATAAGAGTTCAACCTACCATTATAGAAAAACGTGTTTTCGTGAAGAAATCAAGACAAACTAACACAAAATGAAGACTTCATTATAACTTGACATTCTGAGTTGTTTTCATGAAACCTGCACTTCCCCTACAAGAGTTCAACCTACCATTATAGGAAAACGTGTTTTCGTGAAGAAATCATGACAAACTAACACAAAATGAAGATTTCATTATAACTTGACATTCTGAGTTGTTTTCATGAAACCTGCGCTTCCCCTACAAGAGTTCAACCTACCATTATAGGAAAACGTGTTTTCGTGAAGAAATCATGACAAACTAACACAAAATGAAGATTTCATTATAACTTGACATTCTGAGTTGTTTTCATGAAACCTGCGCTTCCCCTACAAGAGTTCAACCAACCATTATAGGAAAACGTGTTTTCGTGAAGAAATCATGACAAACTAACACAAAATGAAGATTTCATTATAACTTGACATTCTGAGTTGTTTTCATGAAACCTGCGCTTTCCCTACAAGAGTTCAACCTACCATTATAGGAAAACGTGTTTTCGTGAAGAAATCATGACAAACTAACACAAAATGAAGATTTCATTATAACTTGACATTCTGAGTTGTTTTCATGAAACCTGCGCTTCCCCTACAAGAGTTCGACCTAACATTATAGGAAAACGTGTTTTCGTGAAGAAATCATGACAAACTAACACAAAATGAAGATTTCATTATAACTTGACATTCTGAGTTGTTTTCATGAAACCTGCGCTTCCCCTATAAGAGTTCGACCTACCATTATAGGAAAACGTGTTTTCGTGAAGAAATCATGACAAACTAACACAAAATGAAGATTTCATTATAACTTGACATTCTGAGTTGTTTTCATGAAACCTGCGCTTCCCCTATAAGAGTTCAACCTACCATTATAGAAAAAAGTGTTTTCGTGAAGAAATCATGACAAACTAACACAAAATGAAGATTTCATTATAACTTGACATTCTGAGTTGTTTTCATGAAACCTGCGCTTCCCCTACAAGAGTTCAACCTACCATTATAGGAAAACGTGTTTTCGTGAAGAAATCATGACAAACTAACACAAAATGAAGATTTCATTATAACTTGACATTCTGAGTTGTTTTCATGAAACCTGCGCTTCCCCTACAAGAGTTCAACCTACCATTATAGGAAAACGTGTTTTCGTGAAGAAATCATGACAAACTAACACAAAATGAAGATTTCATTATAACTTGACATTCTGAGTTGTTTTCATGAAACCTGCGCTTCCCCTACAAGAGTTCAACCTACCATTATAGGAAAACGTGTTTTCGTGAAGAAATCATGACAAACTAACACAAAATGAAGATTTCATTATAACTTGACATTCTGAGTTGTTTTCATGAAACCTGCGCTTCCCCTACAAGAGTTCAACCTACCATTATAGGAAAACGTGTTTTCGTGAAGAAATCATGACAAACTAACACAAAATGAAGATTTCATTATAACTTGACATTCTGAGTTGTTTTCATGAAACCTGCGCTTCCCCTACAAGAGTTCAACCTACCATTATAGGAAAACGTGTTTTCGTGAAGAAATCATGACAAACTAACACAAAATGAAGATTTCATTATAACTTGACATTCTGAGTTGTTTTCATGAAACCTGCGCTTCCCCTACAAGAGTTCGACCTACCATTATAGGAAAACGTGTTTTCGTGAAGAAATCATGACAAACTAACACAAAATGAAGATTTCATTATAACTTGACATTCTGAGTTGTTTTCATGAAACCTGCGCTTCCCCTACAAGAGTTCGACCTAACATTATAGGAAAACGTGTTTTCGTGAAGAAATCATGACAAACTAACACAAAATGAAGATTTCATTATAACTTGACATTCTGAGTTGTTTTCATGAAAACTGCGCTTCCCCTATAAGAGTTCAACCTACCATTATAGGAAAACGTGTTTTCGTGAAGATATCATGACAAACTAACACAAAATGAAGATTTCATTATAACTTGACATTCTGAGTTGTTTTCATGAAACCTGCGCTTCCCCTATAAGAGTTCAACCTACCATTATAGAAAAAAGTGTTTTCGTGAAGAAATCATGACAAACTAACACAAAATGAAGATTTCATTATAACTTGACATTCTGAGTTGTTTTCATGAAACCTGCGCTTCCCCTACAAGAGTTCAACCTACCATTATAGGAAAACGTGTTTTCGTGAAGAAATCATGACAAACTAACACAAAATGAAGATTTCATTATAACTTGACATTCTGAGTTTATTTCATGAAACCTGCGCTTCCCCTACAAGAGTTCAACCTACCATTATAGGAAAATGTGTTTTCGTGAAGAAATCATGACAAACTAACACAAAATGAAGATTTCATTATAACTTGACATTCTGAGTTGTTTTCATGAAACCTGCGCTTCCCCTATAAGAGTTCAACCTACCATTATAGAAAAAAGTGTTTTCGTGAAGAAATCATGACAAACTAACACAAAATGAAGATTTCATTATAACTTGACATTCTGAGTTGTTTTCATGAAACCTGCGCTTCCCCTACAAGAGTTCAACCTACCATTATAGGAAAACATGTTTTCGTGAAGAAATCATGACAAACTAACACAAAATGAAGATTTCATTATAACTTGACATTCTGAGTTTATTTCATGAAACCTGCGCTTCCCCTACAAGAGTTCAACCTACCATTATAGGAAAACGTGTTTTCGTGAAGAAATCATGACAAACTAACACAAAATGAAGATTTCATTATAACTTGACATTCTGAGTTGTTTTCATGAAACCTGCGCTTCCCCTACAAGAGTTCAACCAACCATTATAGGAAAACGTGTTTTCGTGAAGAAATCATGACAAACTAACACAAAATGAAGATTTCATTATAACTTGACATTCTGAGTTGTTTTCATGAAACCTGCGCTTCCCCTACAAGAGTTCGACCTAACATTATAGGAAAACGTGTTTTCGTGAAGAAATCATGACAAACTAACACAAAATGAAGATTTCATTATAACTTGACATTCTGAGTTGTTTTCATGAAACCTGCGCTTCCCCTATAAGAGTTCAACCTACCATTATAGGAAAACGTGTTTTCGTGAAGAAATCATGACAAACTAACACAAAATGAAGATTTCATTATAACTTGACATTCTGAGTTGTTTTCATGAAACCTGCGCTTCCCCTATAAGAGTTCAACCTACCATTATAGAAAAAAGTGTTTTCGTGAAGAAATCATGACAAACTAACACAAAATGAAGATTTCATTATAACTTGACATTCTGAGTTGTTTTCATGAAACCTGCGCTTCCCCTACAAGAGTTCAACCTACGATTATAGGAAAACGTGTTTTCGTGAAGAAATCATGACAAACTAACACAAAATGAAGATTTCATTATAACTTGACATTCTGAGTTTATTTCATGAAATCTGCGCTTCCCCTACAAGAGTTCAACCTACCATTATAGGAAAACGTGTTTTCCTGAAGAAATCATGACAAACTAACACAAAATGAAGATTTCATTATAACTTGACATTCTGAGTTGTTTTCATGAAACCTGCGCTTCCCCTACAAGAGTTCAACCAACCATTATAGGAAAACGTCTTTTCGTGAAGAAATCATGACAAACTAACACAAAATGAAGATTTCATTATAACTTGACATTCTGAGTTGTTTTCATGAAACCTGCGCTTTCCCTACAAGAGTTCAACCTACCATTATAGGAAAACGTGTTTTCGTGAAGAAATCATGACAAACTAACACAAAATGAAGATTTCATTATAACTTGACATTCTGAGTTGTTTTCATGAAACCTGCGCTTCCCCTACAAGAGTTCGACCTAACATTATAGGAAAACGTGTTTTCGTGAAGAAATCATGACAAACTAACACAAAATGAAGATTTCATTATAACTTGACATTCTGAGTTGTTTTCATGAAACCTGCGCTTCCCCTATAAGAGTTCAACCTACCATTATAGGAAAACGTGTTTTCGTGAAGAAATCATGACAAACTAACACAAAATGAAGATTTCATTATAACTTGACATTCTGAGTTGTTTTCATGAAACCTGCGCTTCCCCTATAAGAGTTCAACCTACCATTATAGAAAAAAGTGTTTTCGTGAAGAAATCATGACAAACTAACACAAAATGAAGATTTCATTATAACTTGACATTCTGAGTTGTTTTCATGAAACCTGCGCTTCCCCTACAAGAGTTCAACCTACCATTATAGGAAAACGTGTTTTCGTGAAGAAATCATGACAAACTAACACAAAATGAAGATTTCATTATAACTTGACATTCTGAGTTTATTTCATGAAACCTGCGCTTCCCCTACAAGAGTTCAACCTACCATTATAGGAAAATGTGTTTTCGTGAAGAAATCATGACAAACTAACACAAAATGAAGATTTCATTATAACTTGACATTCTGAGTTGTTTTCATGAAACCTGCGCTTCCCCTACAAGAGTTCAACCTTCCATTATAGGAAAACGTGTTTTCGTGAAGAAATCATGACAAACTAACACAAAATGAAGATTTCATTATAACTTGACATTCTGAGTTGTTTTCATGAAACCTGCGCTTCCCCTACAAGAGTTCAACCTACCATTATAGGAAAACGTGTTTTCGTGAAGAAATCATGACAAACTAACACAAAATGAAGATTTCATTATAACTTGACATTCTGAGTTGTTTTCATGAAACCTGCGCTTCCCCTACAAGAGTTCGACCTAACATTATAGGAAAACGTGTTTTCGTGAAGAAATCATGACAAACTAACACAAAATGAAGATTTCATTATAACTTGACATTCTGAGTTGTTTTCATGAAACCTGCGCTTCCCCTATAAGAGTTCAACCTACCATTATAGGAAAACGTGTTTTCGTGAAGAAATCATGACAAACTAACACAAAATGAAGATTTCATTATAACTTGACATTCTGAGTTGTTTTCATGAAACCTGCGCTTCCCCTATAAGAGTTCAACCTACCATTATAGAAAAAAGTGTTTTCGTGAAGAAATCATGACAAACTAACACAAAATGAAGATTTCATTATAACTTGACATTCTGAGTTGTTTTCATGAAACCAGCGCTTCCCCTACAAGAGTTCAACCTACCATTATAGGAAAACGTGTTTTCGTGAAGAAATCATGACAAACTAACACAAAATGAAGATTTCATTATAACTTGACATTCTGAGTTTATTTCATGAAATCTGCGCTTCCTCTACAAGAGTTCAACCTACCATTATAGGAAAACGTGTTTTCCTGAAGAAATCATGACAAACTAACACAAAATGAAGATTTCATTATAACTTGACATTCTGAGTTGTTTTCATGAAACCTGCGCTTCCCCTACAAGAGTTCAACCAACCATTATAGGAAAACGTGTTTTCGTGAAGAAATCATGACAAACTAACACAAAATGAAGATTTCATTATAACTTGACATTCTGAGTTGTTTTCATGAAACCTGCGCTTTCCCTACAAGAGTTCAACCTACCATTATAGGAAAACGTGTTTTCGTGAAGAAATCATGACAAACTAACACAAAATGAAGATTTCATTATAACTTGACATTCTGAGTTGTTTTCATGAAACCTGCGCTTCCCCTACAAGAGTTCGACCTAACATTATAGGAAAACGTGTTTTCGTGAAGAAATCATGACAAACTAACACAAAATGAAGATTTCATTATAACTTGACATTCTGAGTTGTTTTCATGAAACCTGCGCTTCCCCTATAAGAGTTCAACCTACCATTATAGGGAAACGTGTTTTCGTGAAGAAATCATGACAAACTAACACAAAATGAAGATTTCATTATAACTTGACATTCTGAGTTGTTTTCATGAAACCTGCGCTTCCCCTATAAGAGTTCAACCTACCATTATAGAAAAAAGTGTTTTCGTGAAGAAATCATGACAAACTAACACAAAATGAAGATTTCATTATAACTTGACATTCTGAGTTGTTTTCATGAAACCTGCGCTTCCCCTACAAGAGTTCAACCTACCATTATAGGAAAACGTGTTTTCGTGAAGAAATCATGACAAACTAACACAAAATGAAGATTTCATTATAACTTGACATTCTGAGTTTATTTCATGAAACCTGCGCTTCCCCTACAAGAGTTCAACCTACCATTATAGGAAAACGTGTTTTCGTGAAGAAATCATGACAAACTAACACAAAATGAAGATTTCATTATAACTTGACATTCTGAGTTGTTTTCATGAAACCTGCGCTTCCCCTATAAGAGTTCAACCTACCATTATAGAAAAAAGTGTTTTCGTGAAGAAATCATGACAAACTAACACAAAATGAAGATTTCATTATAACTTGACATTCTGAGTTGTTTTCATGAAACCTGCGCTTCCCCTACAAGAGTTCAACCTACCATTATAGGAAAACGTGTTTTCGTGAAGAAATCATGACAAACTAACACAAAATGAAGATTTCATTATAACTTGACATTCTGAGTTTATTTCATGAAACCTGCGCTTCCCCTACAAGAGTTCAACCTACCATTATAGGAAAACGTGTTTTCGTGAAGAAATCATGACAAACTAACACAAAATGAAGATTTCATTATAACTTGACATTCTGAGTTGTTTTCATGAAACCTGCGCTTCCCCTATAAGAGTTCAACCTACCATTATAGAAAAAAGTGTTTTCGTGAAGAAATCATGACAAACTAACACAAAATGAAGATTTCATTATAACTTGACATTCTGAGTTGTTTTCATGAAACCTGCGCTTCCCCTATAAGAGTTCAACCTACCATTATAGAAAAACGTGTTTTCGTGAAGAAATCAAGACAAACTAACACAAAATGAAGACTTCATTATAACTTGACATTCTGAGTTGTTTTCATGAAACCTGCGCTTCCCCTACAAGAGTTCAACCTACCATTATAGGAAAACGTGTTTTCGTGAAGAAATCATGACAAACTAACACAAAATGAAGATTTCATTATAACTTGACATTCTGAGTTGTTTTCATGAAACCTGCGCTTCCCCTACAAGAGTTCAACCAACCATTATAGGAAAACGTGTTTTCGTGAAGAAATCATGACAAACTAACTCAAAATGAAGATTTCATTATAACTTGACATTCTGAGTTGTTTTCATGAAACCTGCGCTTCCCCTACAAGAGTTCAACCTACCATTATAGGAAAACGTGTTTTCGTGAAGAAATCATGACAAACTAACACAAAATGAAGATTTCATTATAACTTGACATTCTGAGTTGTTTTCATGAAACCTGCGCTTCCCCTACAAGAGTTCGACCTAACATTATAGGAAAACGTGTTTTCGTGAAGAAATCATGACAAACTAACACAAAATGAAGATTTCATTATAACTTGACATTCTGAGTTGTTTTCATGAAACCTGCGCTTCCCCTACAAGAGTTCAACCTACCATTATAGGAAAACGTGTTTTCGTGAAGAAATCATGACAAACTAACACAAAATGAAGATTTCATTATAACTTGACATTCTGAGTTGTTTTCATGAAACCTGCGCTTCCCCTATAAGAGTTCAACCTACCATTATAGAAAAAAGTGTTTTCGTGAAGAAATCATGACAAACTAACACAAAATGAAGATTTCATTATAACTTGACATTCTGAGTTGTTTTCATGAAACCTGCGCTTCCCCTACAAGAGTTCAACCTACCATTATAGGAAAACATGTTTTCGTGAAGAAATCATGACAAACTAACACAAAATGAAGATTTCATTATAACTTGACATTCTGAGTTTATTTCATGAAACCTGCGCTTCCCCTACAAGAGTTCAACCTACCATTATAGGAAAACGTGTTTTCGTGAAGAAATCATGACAAACTAACACAAAATGAAGATTTCATTATAACTTGACATTCTGAGTTGTTTTCATGAAACCTGCGCTTCCCCTATAAGAGTTCAACCTACCATTATAGAAAAAAGTGTTTTCGTGAAGAAATCATGACAAACTAACACAAAATGAAGATTTCATTATAACTTGACATTCTGAGTTGTTTTCATGAAACCTGCGCTTCCCCTATAAGAGTTCAACCTACCATTATAGAAAAACGTGTTTTCGTGAAGAAATCAAGACAAACTAACACAAAATGAAGACTTCATTATAACTTGACATTCTGAGTTGTTTTCATGAAACCTGCGCTTCCCCTACAAGAGTTCAACCTACCATTATAGGAAAACGTGTTTTCGTGAAGAAATCATGACAAACTAACACAAAATGAAGATTTCATTATAACTTGACATTCTGAGTTGTTTTCATGAAACCTGCGCTTCCCCTACAAGAGTTCAACCTACCATTATAGGAAAACGTGTTTTCGTGAAGAAATCATGACAAACTAACACAAAATGAAGATTTCATTATAACTTGACATTCTGAGTTGTTTTCATGAAACCTGCGCTTCCCCTACAAGAGTTCAACCAACCATTATAGGAAAACGTGTTTTCGTGAAGAAATCATGACAAACTAACACAAAATGAAGATTTCATTATAACTTGACATTCTGAGTTGTTTTCATGAAACCTGCGCTTTCCCTACAAGAGTTCAACCTACCATTATAGGAAAACGTGTTTTCGTGAAGAAATCATGACAAACTAACACAAAATGAAGATTTCATTATAACTTGACATTCTGAGTTGTTTTCATGAAACCTGCGCTTCCCCTACAAGAGTTCGACCTAACATTATAGGAAAACGTGTTTTCGTGAAGAAATCATGACAAACTAACACAAAATGAAGATTTCATTATAACTTGACATTCTGAGTTGTTTTCATGAAACCTGCGCTTCCCCTATAAGAGTTCGACCTACCATTATAGGAAAACGTGTTTTCGTGAAGAAATCATGACAAACTAACACAAAATGAAGATTTCATTATAACTTGACATTCTGAGTTGTTTTCATGAAACCTGCGCTTCCCCTATAAGAGTTCAACCTACCATTATAGAAAAAAGTGTTTTCGTGAAGAAATCATGACAAACTAACACAAAATGAAGATTTCATTATAACTTGACATTCTGAGTTGTTTTCATGAAACCTGCGCTTCCCCTACAAGAGTTCAACCTACCATTATAGGAAAACGTGTTTTCGTGAAGAAATCATGACAAACTAACACAAAATGAAGATTTCATTATAACTTGACATTCTGAGTTTATTTCATGAAACCTGCGCTTCCCCTACAAGAGTTCAACCTACCATTATAGGAAAACGTGTTTTCGTGAAGAAATCATGACAAACTAACACAAAATGAAGATTTCATTATAACTTGACATTCTGAGTTGTTTTCATGAAACCTGCGCTTCCCCTACAAGAGTTCAACCTACCATTATAGGAAAACGTGTTTTCGTGAAGAAATCATGACAAACTAACACAAAATGAAGATTTCATTATAACTTGACATTCTGAGTTGTTTTCATGAAACCTGCGCTTCCCCTACAAGAGTTCAACCTACCATTATAGGAAAACGTGTTTTCGTGAAGAAATCATGACAAACTAACACAAAATGAAGATTTCATTATAACTTGACATTCTGAGTTGTTTTCATGAAACCTGCGCTTCCCCTACAAGAGTTCGACCTACCATTATAGGAAAACGTGTTTTCGTGAAGAAATCATGACAAACTAACACAAAATGAAGATTTCATTATAACTTGACATTCTGAGTTGTTTTCATGAAACCTGCGCTTTCCCTACAAGAGTTCAACCTACCATTATAGGAAAACGTGTTTTCGTGAAGAAATCATGACAAACTAACACAAAATGAAGATTTCATTATAACTTGACATTCTGAGTTGTTTTCATGAAACCTGCGCTTCCCCTACAAGAGTTCGACCTAACATTATAGGAAAACGTGTTTTCGTGAAGAAATCATGACAAACTAACACAAAATGAAGATTTCATTATAACTTGACATTCTGAGTTGTTTTCATGAAACCTGCGCTTCCCCTACAAGAGTTCAACCTACCATTATAGGAAAACGTGTTTTCGTGAAGAAATCATGACAAACTAACACAAAATGAAGATTTCATTATAACTTGACATTCTGAGTTGTTTTCATGAAACCTGCGCTTCCCCTACAAGAGTTCAACCAACCATTATAGGAAAACGTGTTTTCGTGAAGAAATCATGACAAACTAACACAAAATGAAGATTTCATTATAACTTGACATTCTGAGTTGTTTTCATGAAACCTGCGCTTTCCCTACAAGAGTTCAACCTACCATTATAGGAAAACGTGTTTTCGTGAAGAAATCATGACAAACTAACACAAAATGAAGATTTCATTATAACTTGACATTCTGAGTTGTTTTCATGAAACCTGCGCTTCCCCTACAAGAGTTCGACCTAACATTATAGGAAAACGTGTTTTCGTGAAGAAATCATGACAAACTAACACAAAATGAAGATTTCATTATAACTTGACATTCTGAGTTGTTTTCATGAAACCTGCGCTTCCCCTACAAGAGTTCAACCTACCATTATAGGAAAACGTGTTTTCGTGAAGAAATCATGACAAACTAACACAAAATGAAGATTTCATTATAACTTGACATTCTGAGTTGTTTTCATGAAACCTGCGCTTCCCCTACAAGAGTTCAACCTACCATTATAGGAAAACGTGTTTTCGTGAAGAAATCATGACAAACTAACACAAAATGAAGATTTCATTATAACTTGACATTCTGAGTTGTTTTCATGAAACCTGCGCTTCCCCTACAAGAGTTCAACCTACCATTATAGGAAAACGTGTTTTCGTGAAGAAATCATGACAAACTAACACAAAATGAAGATTTCATTATAACTTGACATTCTGAGTTGTTTTCATGAAACCTGCGCTTCCCCTACAAGAGTTCGACCTACCATTATAGGAAAACGTGTTTTCGTGAAGAAATCATGACAAACTAACACAAAATGAAGATTTCATTATAACTTGACATTCTGAGTTGTTTTCATGAAACCTGCGCTTTCCCTACAAGAGTTCAACCTACCATTATAGGAAAACGTGTTTTCGTGAAGAAATCATGACAAACTAACACAAAATGAAGATTTCATTATAACTTGACATTCTGAGTTGTTTTCATGAAACCTGCGCTTCCCCTACAAGAGTTCGACCTAACATTATAGGAAAACGTGTTTTCGTGAAGAAATCATGACAAACTAACACAAAATGAAGATTTCATTATAACTTGACATTCTGAGTTGTTTTCATGAAACCTGCGCTTCCCCTATAAGAGTTCAACCTACCATTATAGGAAAACGTGTTTTCGTGAAGAAATCATGACAAACTAACACAAAATGAAGATTTCATTATAACTTGACATTCTGAGTTGTTTTCATGAAACCTGCGCTTCCCCTATAAGAGTTCAACCTACCATTATAGAAAAAAGTGTTTTCGTGAAGAAATCATGACAAACTAACACAAAATGAAGATTTCATTATAACTTGACATTCTGAGTTGTTTTCATGAAACCTGCGCTTCCCCTATAAGAGTTCAACCTACCATTATAGGAAAACATGTTTTCGTGAAGAAATCATGACAAACTAACACAAAATGAAGATTTCATTATAACTTGACATTCTGAGTTTATTTCATGAAACCTGCGCTTCCCCTACAAGAGTTCAACCTACCATTATAGGAAAACGTGTTTTCGTGAAGAAATCATGACAAACTAACACAAAATGAAGATTTCATTATAACTTGACATTCTGAGTTGTTTTCATGAAACCTGCGCTTCCCCTATAAGAGTTCAACCTACCATTATAGAAAAAAGTGTTTTCGTGAAGAAATCATGACAAACTAACACAAAATGAAGATTTCATTATAACTTGACATTCTGAGTTGTTTTCATGAAACCTGCGCTTCCCCTATAAGAGTTCAACCTACCATTATAGAAAAACGTGTTTTCGTGAAGAAATCAAGACAAACTAACACAAAATGAAGACTTCATTATAACTTGACATTCTGAGTTGTTTTCATGAAACCTGCGCTTCCCCTACAAGAGTTCAACCTACCATTATAGGAAAACGTGTTTTCGTGAAGAAATCATGACAAACTAACACAAAATGAAGATTTCATTATAACTTGACATTCTGAGTTGTTTTCATGAAACCTGCGCTTCCCCTACAAGAGTTCAACCAACCATTATAGGAAAACGTGTTTTCGTGAAGAAATCATGACAAACTAACTCAAAATGAAGATTTCATTATAACTTGACATTCTGAGTTGTTTTCATGAAACCTGCGCTTCCCCTACAAGAGTTCAACCTACCATTATAGGAAAACGTGTTTTCGTGAAGAAATCATGACAAACTAACACAAAATGAAGATTTCATTATAACTTGACATTCTGAGTTGTTTTCATGAAACCTGCGCTTCCCCTACAAGAGTTCGACCTAACATTATAGGAAAACGTGTTTTCGTGAAGAAATCATGACAAACTAACACAAAATGAAGATTTCATTATAACTTGACATTCTGAGTTGTTTTCATGAAACCTGCGCTTCCCCTACAAGAGTTCAACCTACCATTATAGGAAAACGTGTTTTCGTGAAGAAATCATGACAAACTAACACAAAATGAAGATTTCATTATAACTTGACATTCTGAGTTGTTTTCATGAAACCTGCGCTTCCCCTACAAGAGTTCAACCTACCATTATAGGAAAACATGTTTTCGTGAAGAAATCATGACAAACTAACACAAAATGAAGATTTCATTATAACTTGACATTCTGAGTTTATTTCATGAAACCTGCGCTTCCCCTACAAGAGTTCAACCTACCATTATAGGAAAACGTGTTTTCGTGAAGAAATCATGACAAACTAACACAAAATGAAGATTTCATTATAACTTGACATTCTGAGTTGTTTTCATGAAACCTGCGCTTCCCCTATAAGAGTTCAACCTACCATTATAGAAAAAAGTGTTTTCGTGAAGAAATCATGACAAACTAACACAAAATGAAGATTTCATTATAACTTGACATTCTGAGTTGTTTTCATGAAACCTGCGCTTCCCCTATAAGAGTTCAACCTACCATTATAGAAAAACGTGTTTTCGTGAAGAAATCAAGACAAACTAACACAAAATGAAGACTTCATTATAACTTGACATTCTGAGTTGTTTTCATGAAACCTGCGCTTCCCCTACAAGAGTTCAACCTACCATTATAGGAAAACGTGTTTTCGTGAAGAAATCATGACAAACTAACACAAAATGAAGATTTCATTATAACTTGACATTCTGAGTTGTTTTCATGAAACCTGCGCTTCCCCTACAAGAGTTCAACCTACCATTATAGGAAAACGTGTTTTCGTGAAGAAATCATGACAAACTAACACAAAATGAAGATTTCATTATAACTTGACATTCTGAGTTGTTTTCATGAAACCTGCGCTTCCCCTACAAGAGTTCAACCAACCATTATAGGAAAACGTGTTTTTGTGAAGAAATCATGACAAACTAACACAAAATGAAGATTTCATTATAACTTGACATTCTGAGTTGTTTTCATGAAACCTGCGCTTTCCCTACAAGAGTTCAACCTACCATTATAGGAAAACGTGTTTTCGTGAAGAAATCATGACAAACTAACACAAAATGAAGATTTCATTATAACTTGACATTCTGAGTTGTTTTCATGAAACCTGCGCTTCCCCTACAAGAGTTCGACCTAACATTATAGGAAAACGTGTTTTCGTGAAGAAATCATGACAAACTAACACAAAATGAAGATTTCATTATAACTTGACATTCTGAGTTGTTTTCATGAAACCTGCGCTTCCCCTATAAGAGTTCGACCTACCATTATAGGAAAACGTGTTTTCGTGAAGAAATCATGACAAACTAACACAAAATGAAGATTTCATTATAACTTGACATTCTGAGTTGTTTTCATGAAACCTGCGCTTCCCCTATAAGAGTTCGACCTACCATTATAGGAAAACGTGTTTTCGTGAAGAAATCATGACAAACTAACACAAAATGAAGATTTCATTATAACTTGACATTCTGAGTTGTTTTCATGAAACCTGCGCTTCCCCTATAAGAGTTCGACCTACCATTATAGGAAAACGTGTTTTCGTGAAGAAATCATGACAAACTAACACAAAATGAAGATTTCATTATAACTTGACATTCTGAGTTGTTTTCATGAAACCTGCGCTTCCCCTATAAGAGTTCCACCTACCATTATAGAAAAAAGTGTTTTCGTGAAGAAATCATGACAAACTAACACAAAATGAAGATTTCATTATAACTTGACATTCTGAGTTGTTTTCATGAAACCTGCGCTTCCCCTACAAGAGTTCAACCTACCATTATAGGAAAACGTGTTTTCGTGAAGAAATCATGACAAACTAACACAAAATGAAGATTTCATTATAACTTGACATTCTGAGTTTATTTCATGAAACCTGCGCTTCCCCTACAAGAGTTCAACCTACCATTATAGGAAAACGTGTTTTCGTGAAGAAATCATGACAAACTAACACAAAATGAAGATTTCATTATAACTTGACATTCTGAGTTGTTTTCATGAAACCTGCGCTTCCCCTACAAGAGTTCAACCTACCATTATAGGAAAACATGTTTTCGTGAAGAAATCATGACAAACTAACACAAAATGAAGATTTCATTATAACTTGACATTCTGAGTTGTTTTCATGAAACCTGCGCTTCCCCTACAAGAGTTCAACCTACCATTATAGGAAAACGTGTTTTCGTGAAGAAATCATGACAAACTAACACAAAATGAAGATTTCATTATAACTTGACATTCTGAGTTGTTTTCATGAAACCTGCGCTTCCCCTACAAGAGTTCAACCTACCATTATAGGAAAACGTGTTTTCGTGAAGAAATCATGACAAACTAACACAAAATGAAGATTTCATTATAACTTGACATTCTGAGTTGTTTTCATGAAACCTGCGCTTCCCCTACAAGAGTTCAACCTACCATTATAGGAAAACGTGTTTTCGTGAAGAAATCATGACAAACTAACACAAAATGAAGATTTCATTATAACTTGACATTCTGAGTTGTTTTCATGAAACCTGCGCTTCCCCTACAAGAGTTCAACCTACCATTATAGGAAAACGTGTTTTCGTGAAGAAATCATGACAAACTAACACAAAATGAAGATTTCATTATAACTTGACATTCTGAGTTGTTTTCATGAAACCTGCGCTTCCCCTACAAGAGTTCGACCTACCATTATAGGAAAACGTGTTTTCGTGAAGAAATCATGACAAACTAACACAAAATGAAGATTTCATTATAACTTGACATTCTGAGTTGTTTTCATGAAACCTGCGCTTCCCGTACAAGAGTTCGACCTACCATTATAGGAAAACGTGTTTTCGTGAAGAAATCATGACAAACTAACACAAAATGAAGATTTCATTATAACTTGACATTCTGAGTTGTTTTCATGAAACCTGCGCTTCCCCTACAAGAGTTCGACCTACCATTATAGGAAAACGTGTTTTCGTGAAGAAATCATGACAAACTAACACAAAATGAAGATTTCATTATAACTTGACATTCTGAGTTTATTTCATGAAACCTGCGCTTCCCCTACAAGAGTTCGACCTACCATTATAGGAAAACGTGTTTTCGTGAAGAAATCATGACAAACTAACACAAAATGAAGATTTCATTATAACTTGACATTCTGAGTTGTTTTCATGAAACCTGCGCTTCCCCTACAAGCGTTCAACCTACCATTATAGGAAAACGTGTTTTCGTGAAGAAATCATGACAAACTAACACAAAATGAAGATTTCATTATAACTTGACATTCTGAGTTGTTTTCATGAAACCTGCGCTTCCCCTACAAGAGTTCAACCTACCATTATAGGAAAACGTGTTTTCGTGAAGAAATCATGACAAACTAACACAAAATGAAGATTTCATTATAACTTGACATTCTGAGTTGTTTTCATGAAACCTGCGCTTCCCCTACAAGAGTTCGACCTAACATTATAGGAAAACGTGTTTTCGTGAAGAAATCATGACAAACTAACACAAAATGAAGATTTCATTATAACTTGACATTCTGAGTTTATTTCATGAAATCTGCGCTTCCCCTACAAGAGTTCAACCTACCATTATAGGAAAACGTGTTTTCGTGAAGAAATCATGACAAACTAACACAAAATGAAGATTTCATTATAACTTGACATTCTGAGTTGTTTTCATGAAACCTGCGCTTCCCCTACAAGAGTTCAACCAACCATTATAGGAAAACGTGTTTTCGTGAAGAAATCATGACAAACTAACACAAAATGAAGATTTCATTATAACTTGACATTCTGAGTTGTTTTCATGAAACCTGCGCTTCCCCTACAAGAGTTCGACCTAACATTATAGGAAAACGTGTTTTCGTGAAGAAATCATGACAAACTAACACAAAATGAAGATTTCATTATAACTTGACATTCTGAGTTTATTTCATGAAATCTGCGCTTCCCCTACAAGAGTTCAACCAACCATTATAGGAAAACGTGTTTTCGTGAAGAAATCATGACAAACTAACACAAAATGAAGATTTCATTATAACTTGACATTCTGAGTTGTTTTCATGAAACCTGCGCTTCCCCTACAAGAGTTCGACCTAACATTATAGGAAAACGTGTTTTCATGAAGAAATCATGACAAACTAACACAAAATGAAGATTTCATTATAACTTGACATTCTGAGTTTATTTCATGAAATCTGCGCTTCCCCTACAAGAGTTCAACCTACCATTATAGGAAAACGTGTTTTCGTGAAGAAATCATGACAAACTAACACAAAATGAAGATTTCATTATAACTTGACATTCTGAGTTGTTTTCATGAAACCTGCGCTTCCCCTACAAGAGTTCGACCTAACATTATAGGAAAACGTGTTTTCGTGAAGAAATCATGACAAACTAACACAAAATGAAGATTTCATTATAACTTGACATTCTGAGTTTATTTCATGAAATCTGCGCTTCCCCTACAAGAGTTCAACCAACCATTATAGGAAAACGTGTTTTCGTGAAGAAATCATGACAAACTAACACAAAATGAAGATTTCATTATAACTTGACATTCTGAGTTGTTTTCATGAAACCTGCGCTTCCCCTACAAGAGTTCGACCTAACATTATAGGAAAACGTGTTTTCGTGAAGAAATCATGACAAACTAACACAAAATGAAGATTTCATTATAACTTGACATTCTGAGTTTATTTCATGAAATCTGCGCTTCCCCTACAAGAGTTCAACCTACCATTATAGGAAAACGTGTTTTCGTGAAGAAATCATGACAAACTAACACAAAATGAAGATTTCATTATAACTTGACATTCTGAGTTGTTTTCATGAAACCTGCGCTTCCCCTACAAGAGTTCGACCTACCATTATAGGAAAACGTGTTTTCGTGAAGAAATCATGACAAACTAACACAAAATGAAGATTTCATTATAACTTGACATTCTGAGTTGTTTTCATGAAACCTGCGCTTCCCCTACAAGAGTTCAACCTACCATTATAGGAAAACGTGTTTTCGTGAAGAAATCATGACAAACTAACACAAAATGAAGATTTCATTATAACTTGACATTCTGAGTTGTTTTCATGAAACCTGCGCTAACCCTACAAGAGTTCGACCTAACATTATAGGAAAACGTGTTTTCGTGAAGAAATCATGACAAACTAACACAAAATGAAGACTTCATTATAACTTGACATTCTGAGTTGTTTTCATGAAACCTGCGCTTCCCCTACAAGCGTTCAACCTACCATTATAGGAAAACGTGTTTTCGTGAAGAAATCATGACAAACTAACACAAAATGAAGATTTCATTATAACTTGACATTCTGAGTTGTTTTCATGAAACCTGCGCTTCCCCTATAAGAGTTCAACCTACCATTATAGAAAAAAGTGTTTTCGTGAAGAAATCATCACAAACTAACACAAAATGAAGATTTCATTATAACTTGACATTCTGAGTTGTTTTCATGAAACCTGCGCTTCCCCTACAAGAGTTCAACCTACCATTATAGGAAAACGTGTTTTCGTGAAGAAATCATCACAAACTAACACAAAATGAAGATTTCATTATAACTTGACATTCTGAGTTGTTTTCATGAAACCTGCGCTTCCCCTACAAGAGTTCGACCTAACATTATAGGAAAACGTGTTTTCGTGAAGAAATCATGACAAACTAACACAAAATGAAGATTTCATTATAACTTGACATTCTGAGTTTATTTCATGAAATCTGCGCTTCCCCTACAAGAGTTCAACCTACCATTATAGGAAAACGTGTTTTCATGAAGAAATCATGACAAACTAACACAAAATGAAGATTTCATTATAACTTGACATTCTGAGTTGTTTTCATGAAACCTGCGCTTCCCCTATAAGAGTTCAACCTACCATTATAGGAAAACGTGTTTTCGTGAAGAAATCATGACAAACTAACACAAAATGAAGATTTCATTATAACTTGACATTCTGAGTTTATTTCATGAAATCTGCGCTTCCCCTACAAGAGTTCAACCAACCATTATAGGAAAACGTGTTTTCGTGAAGAAATCATGACAAACTAACACAAAATGAAGATTTCATTATAACTTGACATTCTGAGTTGTTTTCATGAAACCTGCGCTTTCCCTACAAGAGTTCAACCTACCATTATAGGAAAACGTGTTTTCGTGAAGAAATCATGACAAACTAACACAAAATGAAGATTTCATTATAACTTGACATT
The DNA here is from genome assembly GCF_048594095.1 of Paramormyrops kingsleyae. Lineage (NCBI taxonomy): Eukaryota > Metazoa > Chordata > Actinopteri > Osteoglossiformes > Mormyridae > Paramormyrops > Paramormyrops kingsleyae. The sequence goes on along the minus strand of NW_027325964.1, from coordinate 525,134 downwards.
CTGAGTTGTTTTCATGAAACCTGCGCTTCCCCTACAAGAGTTCGACCTAACATTATAGGAAAACGTGTTTTCGTGAAGAAATCATGACAAACTAACACAAAATGAAGATTTCATTATAACTTGACATTCTGAGTTGTTTTCAAGAAACCTGCGCTTCCCCTACAAGCGTTCAACCTACCATTATAGGAAAACGTGTTTTCGTGAAGAAATCATGACAAACTAACACAAAATGAAGATTTCATTATAACTTGACATTCTGAGTTGTTTTCATGAAACCTGCGCTTCCCCTATAAGAGTTCAACCTACCATTATAGAAAAAAGTGTTTTCGTGAAGAAATCATCACAAACTAACACAAAATGAAGATTTCATTATAACTTGACATTCTGAGTTGTTTTCATGAAACCTGCGCTTTCCCTACAAGAGTTCAACCTACCATTATAGGAAAACGTGTTTTCGTGAAGAAATCATGACAAACTAACACAAAATGAAGATTTCATTATAACTTGACATTCTGAGTTGTTTTCATGAAACCTGCGCTTCCCCTACAAGAGTTCGACCTAACATTATAGGAAAACGTGTTTTCGTGAAGAAATCATGACAAACTAACACAAAATGAAGATTTCATTATAACTTGACATTCTGAGTTGTTTTCATGAAACCTGCGCTTCCCCTACAAGCGTTCAACCTACCATTATAGGAAAACGTGTTTTCGTGAAGAAATCATGACAAACTAACACAAAATGAAGATTTCATTATAACTTGACATTCTGAGTTGTTTTCATGAAACCTGCGCTTCCCCTATAAGAGTTCAACCTACCATTATAGAAAAAAGTGTTTTCGTGAAGAAATCATCACAAACTAACACAAAATGAAGATTTCATTATAACTTGACATTCTGAGTTGTTTTCATGAAATCTGCGCTTCCCCTACAAGAGTTCAACCTACCATTATAGGAAAACGTGTTTTCGTGAAGAAATCATGACAAACTAACACAAAATGAAGATTTCATTATAACTTGACATTCTGAGTTGTTTTCATGAAACCTGCGCTTCCCCTACAAGAGTTCGACCTAACATTATAGGAAAACGTGTTTTCGTGAAGAAATCATGACAAACTAACACAAAATGAAGATTTCATTATAACTTGACATTCTGAGTTTATTTCATGAAATCTGCGCTTCCCCTACAAGAGTTCAACCTACCATTATAGGAAAACGTGTTTTCATGAAGAAATCATGACAAACTAACACAAAATGAAGATTTCATTATAACTTGACATTCTGAGTTGTTTTCATGAAACCTGCGCTTCCCCTATAAGAGTTCAACCTACCATTATAGGAAAACGTGTTTTCGTGAAGAAATCATGACAAACTAACACAAAATGAAGATTTCATTATAACTTGACATTCTGAGTTGTTTTCATGAAACCTGCGCTTCCCCTACAAGAGTTCAACCTACCATTATAGGAAAACGTGTTTTCGTGAAGAAATCATGACAAACTAACACAAAATGAAGATTTCATTATAACTTGACATTCTGAGTTGTTTTCATGAAACCTGCGCTTCCCCTACAAGAGTTCGACCTAACATTATAGGAAAACGTGTTTTCGTGAAGAAATCATGACAAACTAACACAAAATGAAGATTTCATTATAACTTGACATTCTGAGTTTATTTCATGAAATCTGCGCTTCCCCTACAAGAGTTCAACCAACCATTATAGGAAAACGTGTTTTCGTGAAGAAATCATGACAAACTAACACAAAATGAAGATTTCATTATAACTTGACATTCTGAGTTGTTTTCATGAAACCTGCGCTTTCCCTACAAGAGTTCAACCTACCATTATAGGAAAACGTGTTTTCGTGAAGAAATCATGACAAACTAACACAAAATGAAGATTTCATTATAACTTGACATTCTGAGTTGTTTTCATGAAACCTGCGCTTCCCCTATAAGAGTTCAACCTACCATTATAGAAAAAAGTGTTTTCGTGAAGAAATCATGACAAACTAACACAAAATGAAGATTTCATTATAACTTGACATTCTGAGTTGTTTTCATGAAACCTGCGCTTCCCCTACAAGAGTTCGACCTAACATTATAGGAAAACGTGTTTTCGTGAAGAAATCATGACAAACTAACACAAAATGAAGATTTCATTATAACTTGACATTCTGAGTTTATTTCATGAAATCTGCGCTTCCCCTACAAGAGTTCAACCAACCATTATAGGAAAACGTGTTTTCGTGAAGAAATCATGACAAACTAACACAAAATGAAGATTTCATTATAACTTGACATTCTGAGTTGTTTTCATGAAACCTGCGCTTTCCCTACAAGAGTTCGACCTACCATTATAGGAAAACGTGTTTTCGTGAAGAAATCATGACAAACTAACACAAAATGAAGATTTCATTATAACTTGACATTCTGAGTTGTTTTCATGAAACCTGCGCTTCCCCTACAAGAGTTCGACCTAACATTATAGGAAAACGTGTTTTCGTGAAGAAATCATGACAAACTAACACAAAATGAAGATTTCATTATAACTTGACATTCTGAGTTTATTTCATGAAATCTGCGCTTCCCCTACAAGAGTTCAACCTACCATTATAGGAAAACGTGTTTTCGTGAAGAAATCATGACAAACTAACACAAAATGAAGATTTCATTATAACTTGACATTCTGAGTTGTTTTCATGAAACCTGCGCTTCCCCTACAAGAGTTCGACCTACCATTATAGGAAAACGTGTTTTCGTGAAGAAATCATGACAAACTAACACAAAATGAAGATTTCATTATAACTTGACATTCTGAGTTGTTTTCATGAAACCTGCGCTTCCCCTACAAGCGTTCAACCTACCATTATAGGAAAACGTGTTTTCGTGAAGAAATCATGACAAACTAACACAAAATGAAGATTTCATTATAACTTGACATTCTGAGTTGTTTTCATGAAACCTGCGCTTCCCCTATAAGAGTTCAACCTACCATTATAGAAAAAAGTGTTTTCGTGAAGAAATCATGACAAACTAACACAAAATGAAGATTTCATTATAACTTGACATTCTGAGTTGTTTTCATGAAACCTGCGCTTCCCCTACAAGAGTTCAACCTACCATTATAGGAAAACGTGTTTTCGTGAAGAAATCATCACAAACTAACACAAAATGAAGATTTCATTATAACTTGACATTCTGAGTTGTTTTCATGAAACCTGCGCTTCCCCTACAAGAGTTCGACCTAACATTATAGGAAAACGTGTTTTCGTGAAGAAATCATGACAAACTAACACAAAATGAAGATTTCATTATAACTTGACATTCTGAGTTTATTTCATGAAATCTGCGCTTCCCCTACAAGAGTTCAACCTACCATTATAGGAAAACGTGTTTTCGTGAAGAAATCATGACAAACTAACACAAAATGAAGATTTCATTATAACTTGACATTCTGAGTTGTTTTCATGAAACCTGCGCTTCCCCTATAAGAGTTCAACCTACCATTATAGGAAAACGTGTTTTCGTGAAGAAATCATGACAAACTAACACAAAATGAAGATTTCATTATAACTTGACATTCTGAGTTGTTTTCATGAAACCTGCGCTTCCCCTACAAGAGTTCAACCTACCATTATAGGAAAACGTGTTTTCGTGAAGAAATCATGACAAACTAACACAAAATGAAGATTTCATTATAACTTGACATTCTGAGTTGTTTTCATGAAACCTGCGCTTCCCCTACAAGCGTTCAACCTACCATTATAGGAAAACGTGTTTTCGTGAAGAAATCATGACAAACTAACACAAAATGAAGATTTCATTATAACTTGACATTCTGAGTTGTTTTCATGAAACCTGCGCTTCCCCTATAAGAGTTCAACCTACCATTATAGAAAAAAGTGTTTTCGTGAAGAAATCATGACAAACTAACACAAAATGAAGATTTCATTATAACTTGACATTCTGAGTTGTTTTCATGAAATCTGCGCTTCCCCTACAAGAGTTCAACCAACCATTATAGGAAAACGTGTTTTCGTGAAGAAATCATGACAAACTAACACAAAATGAAGATTTCATTATAACTTGACATTCTGAGTTGTTTTCATGAAACCTGCGCTTTCCCTACAAGAGTTCGACCTACCATTATAGGAAAACGTGTTTTCGTGAAGAAATCATGACAAACTAACACAAAATGAAGATTTCATTATAACTTGACATTGAGTTGTTTTCATGAAACCTGCGCTTCCCCTACAAGAGTTCGACCTAACATTATAGGAAAACGTGTTTTCGTGAAGAAATCATGACAAACTAACACAAAATGAAGATTTCATTATAACTTGACATTCTGAGTTTATTTCATGAAATCTGCGCTTCCCCTACAAGAGTTCAACCTACCATTATAGGAAAACGTGTTTTCGTGAAGAAATCATGACAAACTAACACAAAATGAAGATTTCATTATAACTTGACATTCTGAGTTGTTTTCATGAAACCTGCGCTTCCCCTACAAGAGTTCGACCTACCATTATAGGAAAACGTGTTTTCGTGAAGAAATCATGACAAACTAACACAAAATGAAGATTTCATTATAACTTGACATTCTGAGTTGTTTTCATGAAACCTGCGCTTCCCCTACAAGCGTTCAACCTACCATTATAGGAAAACGTGTTTTCGTGAAGAAATCATGACAAACTAACACAAAATGAAGATTTCATTATAACTTGACATTCTGAGTTGTTTTCATGAAACCTGCGCTTCCCCTATAAGAGTTCAACCTACCATTATAGAAAAAAGTGTTTTCGTGAAGAAATCATGACAAACTAACACAAAATGAAGATTTCATTATAACTTGACATTCTGAGTTGTTTTCATGAAACCTGCGCTTCCCCTACAAGAGTTCAACCTACCATTATAGGAAAACGTGTTTTCGTGAAGAAATCATCACAAACTAACACAAAATGAAGATTTCATTATAACTTGACATTCTGAGTTGTTTTCATGAAACCTGCGCTTCCCCTACAAGAGTTCGACCTAACATTATAGGAAAACGTGTTTTCGTGAAGAAATCATGACAAACTAACACAAAATGAAGATTTCATTATAACTTGACATTCTGAGTTTATTTCATGAAATCTGCGCTTCCCCTACAAGAGTTCAACCTACCATTATAGGAAAACGTGTTTTCGTGAAGAAATCATGACAAACTAACACAAAATGAAGATTTCATTATAACTTGACATTCTGAGTTGTTTTCATGAAACCTGCGCTTCCCCTATAAGAGTTCAACCTACCATTATAGGAAAACGTGTTTTCGTGAAGAAATCATGACAAACTAACACAAAATGAAGATTTCATTATAACTTGACATTCTGAGTTGTTTTCATGAAACCTGCGCTTCCCCTACAAGAGTTCAACCTACCATTATAGGAAAACGTGTTTTCGTGAAGAAATCATGACAAACTAACACAAAATGAAGATTTCATTATAACTTGACATTCTGAGTTGTTTTCATGAAACCTGCGCTTCCCCTACAAGCGTTCAACCTACCATTATAGGAAAACGTGTTTTCGTGAAGAAATCATGACAAACTAACACAAAATGAAGATTTCATTATAACTTGACATTCTGAGTTGTTTTCATGAAACCTGCGCTTCCCCTATAAGAGTTCAACCTACCATTATAGAAAAAAGTGTTTTCGTGAAGAAATCATGACAAACTAACACAAAATGAAGATTTCATTATAACTTGACATTCTGAGTTGTTTTCATGAAACCTGCGCTTCCCCTACAAGAGTTCGACCTAACATTATAGGAAAACGTGTTTTCGTGAAGAAATGATGACACACTAACACAAAATGAAGATTTCATTATAACTTGACATTCTGAGTTTATTTCATGAAATCTGCGCTTCCCCTACAAGAGTTCAACCTACCATTATAGGAAAACGTGTTTTCCTGAAGAAATCATGACAAACTAACACAAAATGAAGATTTCATTATAACTTGACATTCTGAGTTGTTTTCATGAAACCTGCGCTTCCCCTACAAGAGTTCAACCAACCATTATAGGAAAACGTGTTTTCGTGAAGAAATCATGACAAACTAACACAAAATGAAGATTTCATTATAACTTGACATTCTGAGTTGTTTTCATGAAACCTGCGCTTCCCCTACAAGAGTTCGACCTAACATTATAGGAAAACGTGTTTTCGTGAAGAAATCATGACAAACTAACACAAAATGAAGATTTCATTATAACTTGACATTCTGAGTTTATTTCATGAAATCTGCGCTTCCCCTACAAGAGTTCAACCAACCATTATAGGAAAACGTGTTTTCGTGAAGAAATCATGACAAACTAACACAAAATGAAGATTTCATTATAACTTGACATTCTGAGTTGTTTTCATGAAACCTGCGCTTTCCCTACAAGAGTTCAACCTACCATTATAGGAAAACGTGTTTTCGTGAAGAAATCATGACAAACTAACACAAAATGAAGATTTCATTATAACTTGACATTCTGAGTTGTTTTCATGAAACCTGCGCTTCCCCTACAAGAGTTCGACCTAACATTATAGGAAAACGTGTTTTCGTGAAGAAATCATGACAAACTAACACAAAATGAAGATTTCATTATAACTTGACATTCTGAGTTTATTTCATGAAATCTGCGCTTCCCCTACAAGAGTTCAACCTACCATTATAGGAAAACGTGTTTTCATGAAGAAATCATGACAAACTAACACAAAATGAAGATTTCATTATAACTTGACATTCTGAGTTGTTTTCATGAAACCTGCGCTTCCCCTATAAGAGTTCAACCTACCATTATAGGAAAACGTGTTTTCGTGAAGAAATCATGACAAACTAACACAAAATGAAGATTTCATTATAACTTGACATTCTGAGTTGTTTTCATGAAACCTGCGCTTCCCCTACAAGAGTTCGACCTAACATTATAGGAAAACGTGTTTTCGTGAAGAAATCATGACAAACTAACACAAAATGAAGATTTCATTATAACTTGACATTCTGAGTTTATTTCATGAAATCTGCGCTTCCCCTACAAGAGTTCAACCAACCATTATAGGAAAACGTGTTTTCGTGAAGAAATCATGACAAACTAACACAAAATGAAGATTTCATTATAACTTGACATTCTGAGTTGTTTTCATGAAACCTGCGCTTTCCCTACAAGAGTTCAACCTACCATTATAGGAAAACGTGTTTTCGTGAAGAAATCATGACAAACTAACACAAAATGAAGATTTCATTATAACTTGACATTCTGAGTTGTTTTCATGAAACCTGCGCTTCCCCTACAAGAGTTCGACCTAACATTATAGGAAAACGTGTTTTCGTGAAGAAATCATGACAAACTAACACAAAATGAAGATTTCATTATAACTTGACATTCTGAGTTTATTTCATGAAATCTGCGCTTCCCCTACAAGAGTTCAACCTACCATTATAGGAAAACGTGTTTTCATGAAGAAATCATGACAAACTAACACAAAATGAAGATTTCATTATAACTTGACATTCTGAGTTGTTTTCATGAAACCTGCGCTTCCCCTATAAGAGTTCAACCTACCATTATAGGAAAACGTGTTTTCGTGAAGAAATCATGACAAACTAACACAAAATGAAGATTTCATTATAACTTGACATTCTGAGTTGTTTTCATGAAACCTGCGCTTCCCCTACAAGAGTTCAACCTACCATTATAGGAAAACGTGTTTTCGTGAAGAAATCATGACAAACTAACACAAAATGAAGATTTCATTATAACTTGACATTCTGAGTTGTTTTCATGAAACCTGCGCTTCCCCTACAAGCGTTCAACCTACCATTATAGGAAAACGTGTTTTCGTGAAGAAATCATGACAAACTAACACAAAATGAAGATTTCATTATAACTTGACATTCTGAGTTGTTTTCATGAAACCTGCGCTTCCCCTATAAGAGTTCAACCTACCATTATAGAAAAAAGTGTTTTCGTGAAGAAATCATGACAAACTAACACAAAATGAAGATTTCATTATAACTTGACATTCTGAGTTGTTTTCATGAAACCTGCGCTTCCCCTACAAGAGTTCAACCTACCATTATAGGAAAACGTGTTTTCGTGAAGAAATCATGACAAACTAACACAAAATGAAGATTTCATTATAACTTGACATTCTGAGTTGTTTTCATGAAACCTGCGCTTCCCCTACAAGCGTTCAACCTACCATTATAGGAAAACGTGTTTTCGTGAAGAAATCATGACAAACTAACACAAAATGAAGATTTCATTATAACTTGACATTCTGAGTTGTTTTCATGAAACCTGCGCTTCCCCTATAAGAGTTCAACCTACCATTATAGAAAAAAGTGTTTTCGTGAAGAAATCATGACAAACTAACACAAAATGAAGATTTCATTATAACTTGACATTCTGAGTTGTTTTCATGAAACCTGCGCTTCCCCTACAAGAGTTCAACCTACCATTATAGGAAAACGTGTTTTCGTGAAGAAATCATGACAAACTAACACAAAATGAAGATTTCATTATAACTTGACATTCTGAGTTGTTTTCATGAAACCTGCGCTTCCCCTACAAGAGTTCGACCTAACATTATAGGAAAACGTGTTTTCGTGAAGAAATCATGACAAACTAACACAAAATGAAGATTTCATTATAACTTGACATTCTGAGTTTATTTCATGAAATCTGCGCTTCCCCTACAAGAGTTCAACCTACCATTATAGGAAAACGTGTTTTCGTGAAGAAATCATGACAAACTAACACAAAATGAAGATTTCATTATAACTTGACATTCTGAGTTGTTTTCATGAAACCTGCGCTTCCCCTACAAGAGTTCGACCTAACATTATAGGAAAACATGTTTTCGTGAAGAAATCATGACAAACTAACACAAAATGAAGATTTCATTATAACTTGACATTCTGAGTTTATTTCATGAAATCTGCGCTTCCCCTACAAGAGTTCGACCTACCATTATAGGAAAACGTGTTTTCGTGAAGAAATCATGACAAACTAACACAAAATGTAGATTTCATTATAACTTGACATTCTGAGTTGTTTTCATGGAACCTGCGCTAACCCTACAAGAGTTCGACCTAACATTATAGGAAAACGTGTTTTCGTGAAGAAATCATGACAAACTAACACAAAATGAAGACTTCATTATAACTTGACATTCTGAGTTGTTTTCATGAAACCTGCGCTTCCCCTACAAGAGTTCGACCTAACATTATAGGAAAACGTGTTTTCGTGAAGAAATCATGACAAACTAACACAAAATGAAGATTTCATTATAACTTGACATTCTGAGTTTATTTCATGAAATCTGCGCTTCCCCTACAAGAGTTCAACCTACCATTATAGGAAAACGTGTTTTCGTGAAGAAATCATGACAAACTAACACAAAATGAAGATTTCATTATAACTTGACATTCTGAGTTGTTTTCATGAAACCTGCGCTTCCCCTACAAGAGTTCGACCTACCATTATAGGAAAACGTGTTTTCGTGAAGAAATCATGACAAACTAACACAAAATGAAGATTTCATTATAACTTGACATTCTGAGTTGTTTTCATGAAACCTGCGCTTCCCCTATAAGAGTTCAACCTACCATTATAGAAAAAAGTGTTTTCGTGAAGAAATCATCACAAACTAACACAAAATGAAGATTTCATTATAACTTGACATTCTGAGTTGTTTTCATGAAACCTGCGCTTCCCCTACAAGAGTTCAACCTACCATTATAGGAAAACGTGTTTTCGTGAAGAAATCATCACAAACTAACACAAAATGAAGATTTCATTATAACTTGACATTCTGAGTTGTTTTCATGAAACCTGCGCTTCCCCTACAAGAGTTCGACCTAACATTATAGGAAAACGTGTTTTCGTGAAGAAATCATGACAAACTAACACAAAATGAAGATTTCATTATAACTTGACATTCTGAGTTTATTTCATGAAATCTGCGCTTCCCCTACAAGAGTTCTACCTACCATTATAGGAAAACGTGTTTTCATGAAGAAATCATGACAAACTAACACAAAATGAAGATTTCATTATAACTTGACATTCTGAGTTGTTTTCATGAAACCTGCGCTTCCCCTATAAGAGTTCAACCTACCATTATAGGAAAACGTGTTTTCGTGAAGAAATCATGACAAACTAACACAAAATGAAGATTTCATTATAACTTGACATTCTGAGTTGTTTTCATGAAACCTGCGCTTCCCCTACAAGAGTTCAACCTACCATTATAGGAAAACGTGTTTTCGTGAAGAAATCATGACAAACTAACACAAAATGAAGATTTCATTATAACTTGACATTCTGAGTTGTTTTCATGAAACCTGCGCTTCCCCTACAAGCGTTCAACCTACCATTATAGGAAAACGTGTTTTCGTGAAGAAATCATGACAAACTAACACAAAATGAAGATTTCATTATAACTTGACATTCTGAGTTGTTTTCATGAAACCTGCGCTTCCCCTATAAGAGTTCAACCTACCATTATAGAAAAAAGTGTTTTCGTGAAGAAATCATGACAAACTAACACAAAATGAAGATTTCATTATAACTTGACATTCTGAGTTGTTTTCATGAAACCTGCGCTTCCCCTACAAGAGTTAAACCTACCATTATAGGAAAACGTGTTTTCGTGAAGAAATCATCACAAACTAACACAAAATGAAGATTTCATTATAACTTGACATTCTGAGTTGTTTTCATGAAACCTGCGCTTCCCCTACAAGAGTTCGACCTAACATTATAGGAAAACGTGTTTTCGTGAAGAAATCATGACAAACTAACACAAAATGAAGATTTCATTATAACTTGACATTCTGAGTTTATTTCATGAAATCTGCGCTTCCCCTACAAGAGTTCAACCTACCATTATAGGAAAACGTGTTTTCATGAAGAAATCATGACAAACTAACACAAAATGAAGATTTCATTATAACTTGACATTCTGATTTGTTTTCATGAAACCTGCGCTTCCCCTATAAGAGTTCAACCTACCATTATAGGAAAACGTGTTTTCGTGAAGAAATCATGACAAACTAACACAAAATGAAGATTTCATTATAACTTGACATTCTGAGTTGTTTTCATGAAACCTGCGCTTCCCCTACAAGAGTTCAACCTACCATTATAGGAAAACGTGTTTTCGTGAAGAAATCATGACAAACTAACACAAAATGAAGATTTCATTATAACTTGACATTCTGAGTTGTTTTCATGAAACCTGCGCTTCCCCTACAAGCGTTCAACCTACCATTATAGGAAAACGTGTTTTCGTGAAGAAATCATGACAAACTAACACAAAATGAAGATTTCATTATAACTTGACATTCTGAGTTGTTTTCATGAAACCTGCGCTTCCCCTATAAGAGTTCAACCTACCATTATAGAAAAAAGTGTTTTCGTGAAGAAATCATGACAAACTAACACAAAATGAAGATTTCATTATAACTTGACATTCTGAGTTGTTTTCATGAAACCTGCGCTTCCCCTACAAGAGTTCGACCTAACATTATAGGAAAACGTGTTTTCGTGAAGAAATGATGACACACTAACACAAAATGAAGATTTCATTATAACTTGACATTCTGAGTTTATTTCATGAAATCTGCGCTTCCCCTACAAGAGTTCAACCTACCATTATAGGAAAACGTGTTTTCGTGAAGAAATCATGACAAACTAACACAAAATGAAGATTTCATTATAACTTGACATTCTGAGTTGTTTTCATGAAACCTGCGCTTCCCCTACAAGAGTTCAACCAACCATTATAGGAAAACGTGTTTTCGTGAAGAAATCATGACAAACTAACACAAAATGAAGATTTCATTATAACTTGACATTCTGAGTTGTTTTCATGAAACCTGCGCTTCCCCTACAAGAGTTCGACCTAACATTATAGGAAAACGTGTTTTCGTGAAGAAATCATGACAAACTAACACAAAATGAAGATTTCATTATAACTTGACATTCTGAGTTTATTTCATGAAATCTGCGCTTCCCCTACAAGAGTTCAACCAACCATTATAGGAAAACGTGTTTTCGTGAAGAAATCATGACAAACTAACACAAAATGAAGATTTCATTATAACTTGACATTCTGAGTTGTTTTCATGAAACCTGCGCTTTCCCTACAAGAGTTCAACCTACCATTATAGGAAAACGTGTTTTCGTGAAGAAATCATGACAAACTAACACAAAATGAAGATTTCATTATAACTTGACATTCTGAGTTGTTTTCATGAAACCTGCGCTTCCCCTACAAGAGTTCGACCTAACATTATAGGAAAACGTGTTTTCGTGAAGAAATCATGACAAACTAACACAAAATGAAGATTTCATTATAACTTGACATTCTGAGTTTATTTCATGAAATCTGCGCTTCCCCTACAAGAGTTCAACCTACCATTATAGGAAAACGTGTTTTCATGAAGAAATCATGACAAACTAACACAAAATGAAGATTTCATTATAACTTGACATTCTGAGTTGTTTTCATGAAACCTGCGCTTCCCCTATAAGAGTTCAACCTACCATTATAGGAAAACGTGTTTTCGTGAAGAAATCATGACAAACTAACACAAAATGAAGATTTCATTATAACTTGACATTCTGAGTTGTTTTCATGAAACCTGCGCTTCCCCTACAAGAGTTCAACCTACCATTATAGGAAAACGTGTTTTCGTGAAGAAATCATGACAAACTAACACAAAATGAAGATTTCATTATAACTTGACATTCTGAGTTGTTTTCATGAAACCTGCGCTTCCCCTACAAGCGTTCAACCTACCATTATAGGAAAACGTGTTTTCGTGAAGAAATCATGACAAACTAACACAAAATGAAGATTTCATTATAACTTGACATTCTGAGTTGTTTTCATGAAACCTGCGCTTCCCCTACAAGAGTTCAACCTACCATTATAGGAAAACGTGTTTTCGTGAAGAAATCATGACAAACTAACACAAAATGAAGATTTCATTATAACTTGACATTCTGAGTTGTTTTCATGAAACCTGCGCTTCCCCTACAAGAGTTCAACCTACCATTATAGGAAAACGTGTTTTCGTGAAGAAATCATGACAAACTAACACAAAATGAAGATTTCATTATAACTTGACATTCTGAGTTGTTTTCATGAAACCTGCGCTTCCCCTACAAGAGTTCGACCTAACATTATAGGAAAACGTGTTTTCGTGAAGAAATCATGACAAACTAACACAAAATGAAGATTTCATTATAACTTGACATTCTGAGTTGTTTTCATGAAACCTGCGCTTCCCCTACAAGAGTTCAACCAACCATTATAGGAAAACGTGTTTTCGTGAAGAAATCATGACAAACTAACACTAAATGAAGATTTCATTATAACTTGACATTCTGAGTTTATTTCATGAAATCTGCGCTTCCCCTACAAGAGTTCAACCAACCATTATAGGAAAACGTGTTTTCGTGAAGAAATCATGACAAACTAACACAAAATGAAGATTTCATTATAACTTGACATTCTGAGTTGTTTTCATGAAACCTGCGCTTCCCCTACAAGAGTTCGACCTAACATTATAGGAAAACATGTTTTCGTGAAGAAATCATGACAAACTAACACAAAATGAAGATTTCATTATAACTTGACATTCTGAGTTTATTTCATGAAATCTGCGCTTCCCCTACAAGAGTTCGACCTACCATTATAGGAAAACGTGTTTTCGTGAAGAAATCATGACAAACTAACACAAAATGTAGATTTCATTATAACTTGACATTCTGAGTTGTTTTCATGGAACCTGCGCTAACCCTACAAGAGTTCGACCTAACATTATAGGAAAACGTGTTTTCGTGAAGAAATCATGACAAACTAACACAAAATGAAGACTTCATTATAACTTGACATTCTGAGTTGTTTTCATGAAACCTGCGCTTCCCCTACAAGAGTTCGACCTAACATTATAGGAAAACGTGTTTTCGTGAAGAAATCATGACAAACTAACACAAAATGAAGATTTCATTATAACTTGACATTCTGAGTTGTTTTCATGAAACCTGCGCTTTCCCTACAAGAGTTCAACCTACCATTAAAAGAAAACGTGTTTTCGTGAAGAAATCATGACAAACTAACACAAAATGAAGATTTCATTATAACTTGACATTCTGAGTTGTTTTCATGAAACCTGCGCTTCCCCTACAAGAGTTCGACCTAACATTATAGGAAAACGTGTTTTCGTGAAGAAATCATGACAAACTAACACAAAATGAAGATTTCATTATAACTTGACATTCTGAGTTTATTTCATGAAATCTGCGCTTCCCCTACAAGAGTTCGACCTACCATTATAGGAAAACGTGTTTTCGTGAAGAAATCATGACAAACTAACACAAAATGTAGATTTCATTATAACTTGACATTCTGAGTTGTTTTCATGAAACCTGCGCTAACCCTACAAGAGTTCGACCTAACATTATAGGAAAACGTGTTTTCGTGAAGAAATCATGACAAACTAACACAAAATGAAGATTTCATTATAACTTGACATTCTGAGTTGTTTTCATGAAACCTGCGCTTCCCCTACAAGAGTTCGACCTACCATTATAGGAAAACGTGTTTTCGTGAAGAAATCATGACAAACTAACACAAAATGAAGATTTCATTATAACTTGACATTCTGAGTTTATTTCATGAAACCTGCGCTTCCCCTACAAGAGTTCAACCTACCATTATAGAAAAAAGTGTTTTCGTGAAGGAATCATGACAAACTAACACAAAATGAAGATTTCATTATAACTTGACATTCTGAGTTGTTTTCATGAAACCTGCGCTTCCCCTATAAGAGTTCAACCTACCATTATAGAAAAACGTGTTTTCGTGAAGAAATCATGACAAACTAACACAAAATGAAGACTTCATTATAACTTGACATTCTGAGTTGTTTTCATGAAACCTGCGCTTCCCCTACAAGAGTTCAACCTACCATTATAGGAAAACGTGTTTTCCTGAAGAAATCATGACAAACTAACACAAAATGAAGATTTCATTATAACTTGACATTCTGAGTTGTTTTCATGAAACCTGCGCTTCCCCTACAAGAGTTCAACCAACCATTATAGGAAAACGTGTTTTCGTGAAGAAATCATGACAAACTAACACAACATGAAGATTTCATTATAACTTGACATTCTGAGTTGTTTTCATGAAACCTGCGCTTCCCCTACAAGAGTTCGACCTAACATTATAGGAAAACGTGTTTTCGTGAAGAAATCATGACAAACTAACACAAAATGAAGATTTCATTATAACTTGACATTCTGAGTTTATTTCATGAAATCTGCGCTTCCCCTACAAGAGTTCAACCAACCATTATAGGAAAACGTGTTTTCGTGAAGAAATCATGACAAACTAACACAAAATGAAGATTTCATTATAACTTGACATTCTGAGTTGTTTTCATGAAACCTGCGCTTCCCCTACAAGAGTTCGACCTAACATTATAGGAAAACGTGTTTTCGTGAAGAAATCATGACAAACTAACACAAAATGAAGATTTCCTTATAACTTGACATTCTGAGTTTATTTCATGAAATCTGCGCTTCCCCTACAAGAGTTCAACCTACCATTATAGGAAAACGTGTTTTCATGAAGAAATCATGACAAACTAACACAAAATGAAGATTTCATTATAACTTGACATTCTGAGTTGTTTTCATGAAACCTGCGCTTCCCCTATAAGAGATCAACCTACCATTATAGGAAAACGTGTTTTCGTGAAGAAATCATGACAAACTAACACAAAATGAAGATTTCATTATAACTTGACATTCTGAGTTGTTTTCATGAAACCTGCGCTTCCCCTACAAGAGTTCAACCTACCATTATAGGAAAACGTGTTTTCGTGAAGAAATCATGACAAACTAACACAAAATGAAGATTTCATTATAACTTGACATTCTGAGTTGTTTTCATGAAACCTGCGCTTCCCCTATAAGAGTTCAACCTACCATTATAGAAAAAAGTGTTTTCGTGAAGAAATCATGACAAACTAACACAAAATGAAGATTTCATTATAACTTGACATTCTGAGTTGTTTTCATGAAACCTGCGCTTCCCCTACAAGAGTTCAACCTACCATTATAGGAAAACGTGTTTTCGTGAAGAAATCATGACAAACTAACACAAAATGAAGATTTCATTATAACTTGACATTCTGAGTTGTTTTCATGAAACCTGCGCTTCCCCTACAAGAGTTCGACCTAACATTATAGGAAAACGTGTTTTCGTGAAGAAATCATGACAAACTAACACAAAATGAAGATTTCATTATAACTTGACATTCTGAGTTTATTTCATGAAATCTGCGCTTCCCCTACAAGAGTTCAACCTACCATTATAGGAAAACGTGTTTTCGTGAAGAAATCATGACAAACTAACACAAAATGAAGATTTCATTATAACTTGACATTCTGAGTTGTTTTCATGAAACCTGCGCTTCCCCTACAAGAGTTCGACCTACCATTATAGGAAAACGTGTTTTCGTGAAGAAATCATGACAAACTAACACAAAATGAAGATTTCATTATAACTTGACATTCTGAGTTTATTTCATGAAACCTGCGCTTCCCCTACAAGAGTTCAACCTACCATTATAGAAAAAAGTGTTTTCGTGAAGGAATCATGACAAACTAACACAAAATGAAGATTTCATTATAACTTGACATTCTGAGTTGTTTTCATGAAACCTGCGCTTCCCCTATAAGAGTTCAACCTACCATTATAGAAAAACGTGATTTCGTGAAGAAATCATGACAAACTAACACAAAATGAAGACTTCATTATAACTTGACATTCTGAGTTGTTTTCATGAAACCTGCGCTTCCCCTACAAGAGTTCAACCTACCATTATAGGAAAACGTGTTTTCCTGAAGAAATCATGACAAACTAACACAAAATGAAGATTTCATTATAACTTGACATTCTGAGTTGTTTTCATGAAACCTGCGCTTCCCCTACAAGAGTTCAACCAACCATTATAGGAAAACGTGTTTTCGTGAAGAAATCATGACAAACTAACACAAAATGAAGATTTCATTATAACTTGACATTCTGAGTTGTTTTCATGAAACCTGCGCTTCCCCTACAAGAGTTCGACCTAACATTATAGGAAAACGTGTTTTCGTGAAGAAATCATGACAAACTAACACAAAATGAAGATTTCATTATAACTTGACATTCTGAGTTTATTTCATGAAATCTGCGCTTCCTCTACAAGAGTTCAACCAACCATTATAGGAAAACGTGTTTTCGTGAAGAAATCATGACAAACTAACACAAAATGAAGATTTCATTATAACTTGACATTCTGAGTTGTTTTCATGAAACCTGCGCTTCCCCTACAAGAGTTCGACCTAACATTATAGGAAAACGTGTTTTCGTGAAGAAATCATGACAAACTAACACAAAATGAAGATTTCATTATAACTTGACATTCTGAGTTTATTTCATGAAATCTGCGCTTCCCCTACAAGAGTTCAACCAACCATTATAGGAAAACGTGTTTTCGTGAAGAAATCATGACAAACTAACACAAAATGAAGATTTCATTATAACTTGACATTCTGAGTTGTTTTCATGAAACCTGCGCTTCCCCTACAAGAGTTCGACCTAACATTATAGGAAAACGTGTTTTCGTGAAGAAATCATGACAAACTAACACAAAATGAAGATTTCATTATAACTTGACATTCTGAGTTTATTTCATGAAATCTGCGCTTCCCCTACAAGAGTTCAACCTACCATTATAGGAAAACGTGTTTTCATGAAGAAATCATGACAAACTAACACAAAATGAAGATTTCATTATAACTTGACATTCTGAGTTGTTTTCATGAAACCTGCGCTTCCCCTACAAGAGTTCGACCTAACATTATAGGAAAACGTGTTTTCGTGAAGAAATCATGACAAACTAACACAAAATGAAGATTTCATTATAACTTGACATTCTGAGTTTATTTCATGAAATCTGCGCTTCCCCTACAAGAGTTCAACCTACCATTATAGGAAAACGTGTTTTCATGAAGAAATCATGACAAACTAACACAAAATGAAGATTTCATTATAACTTGACATTCTGAGTTGTTTTCATGAAACCTGCGCTTCCCCTATAAGAGATCAACCTACCATTATAGGAAAACGTGTTTTCGTGAAGAAATCATGACAAACTAACACAAAATGAAGATTTCATTATAACTTGACATTCTGAGTTTATTTCATGAAATCTGCGCTTCCCCTACAAGAGTTCAACCAACCATTATAGGAAAACGTGTTTTCGTGAAGAAATCATGACAAACTAACACAAAATGAAGATTTCATTATAACTTGACATTCTGAGTTGTTTTCATGAAACCTGCGCTTTCCCTACAAGAGTTCAACCTACCATTATAGGAAAACGTGTTTTCGTGAAGAAATCATGACAAACTAACACAAAATGAAGATTTCATTATAACTTGACATTCTGAGTTGTTTTCATGAAACCTGTGCTTCCCCTACAAGAGTTCGTCCTAACATTATAGGAAAACGTGTTTTCGTGAAGAAATCATGACAAACTAACACAAAATGAAGATTTCATTATAACTTGACATTCTGAGTTTATTTCATGAAATCTGCGCTTCCCCTACAAGAGTTCAACCTACCATTATAGGAAAACGTGTTTTCATGAAGAAATCATGACAAACTAACACAAAATGAAGATTTCATTATAACGACATTCTGAGTTGTTTTCATGAAACCTGCGCTTCCCCTATAAGAGTTCAACCTACCATTATAGGAAAACGTGTTTTCGTGAAGAAATCATGACAAACTAACACAAAATGAAGATTTCATTATAACTTGACATTCTGAGTTGTTTTCATGAAACCTGCGCTTCCCCTACAAGAGTTCAACCTACCATTATAGGAAAACGTGTTTTCGTGAAGAAATCATGACAAACTAACACAAAATGAAGATTTCATTATAACTTGACATTCTGAGTTGTTTTCATGAAACCTGCGCTTCCCCTTCAAGCGTTCAACCTACCATTATAGGAAAACGTGTTTTCGTGAAGAAATCATGACAAACTAACACAAAATGAAGATTTCATTATAACTTGACATTCTGAGTTGTTTTCATGAAACCTGCGCTTCCCCTATAAGAGTTCAACCTACCATTATAGGAAAACGTGTTTTCGTGAAGAAATCATGACAAACTAACACAAAATGAAGATTTCATTATAACTTGACATTCTGAGTTGTTTTCATGAAACCTGCGCTTCCCCTACAAGCGTTCAACCTACCATTATAGGAAAACGTGTTTTCGTGAAGAAATCATGACAAACTAACACAAAATGAAGATTTCATTATAACTTGACATTCTGAGTTGTTTTCATGAAACCTGCGCTTCCCCTATAAGAGTTCAACCTACCATTATAGAAAAAAGTGTTTTCGTGAAGAAATCATGACAAACTAACACAAAATGAAGATTTCATTATAACTTGACATTCTGAGTTGTTTTCATGAAACCTGCGCTTCCCCTACAAGAGTTCAACCTACCATTATAGGAAAACGTGTTTTCGTGAAGAAATCATGACAAACTAACACAAAATGAAGATTTCATTATAACTTGACATTCTGAGTTGTTTTCATGAAACCTGCGCTTCCCCTACAAGAGTTCAACCAACCATTATAGGAAAACGTGTTTTCGTGAAGAAATCATGACAAACTAACACAAAATGAAGATTTCATTATAACTTGACATTCTGAGTTGTTTTCATGAAACCTGCGCTTCCCCTACAAGAGTTCGACCTAACATTATAGGAAAACGTGTTTTCGTGAAGAAATCATGACAAACTAACACAAAATGAAGATTTCATTATAACTTGACATTCTGAGTTGTTTTCATGAATCCTGCGCTTTCCCTACAAGAGTTCAACCTACCATTATAGGAAAACGTGTTTTCGTGAAGAAATCATGACAAACTAACACAAAATGAAGATTTCATTATAACTTGACATTCTGAGTTGTTTTCATGAAACCTGCGCTTTCCCTACAAGAGTTCAACCTACCATTATAGGAAAACGTGTTTTCGTGAAGAAATCATGACAAACTAACACAAAATGAAGATTTCATTATAACTTGACATTCTGAGTTGTTTTCATGAAACCTGCGCTTCCCCTACAAGAGTTCGACCTAACATTATAGGAAAACGTGTTTTCGTGAAGAAATCATGACAAACTAACACAAAATGAAGATTTCATTATAACTTGACATTCTGAGTTTATTTCATGAAATCTGCGCTTCCCCTACAAGAGTTCGACCTACCATTATAGGAAAACGTGTTTTCGTGAAGAAATCATGACAAACTAACACAAAATGTAGATTTCATTATAACTTGACATTCTGAGTTGTTTTCATGAAACCTGCGCTAACCCTACAAGAGTTCGACCTAACATTATAGGAAAACGTGTTTTCGTGAAGAAATCATGACAAACTAACACAAAATGAAGATTTCATTATAACTTGACATTCTGAGTTGTTTTCATGAAACCTGCGCTTCCCCTACAAGAGTTCGACCTACCATTATAGGAAAACGTGTTTTCGTGAAGAAATCATGACAAACTAACACAAAATGAAGATTTCATTATAACTTGACATTCTGAGTTTATTTCATGAAACCTGCGCTTCCCCTACAAGAGTTCAACCTACCATTATAGAAAAAAGTGTTTTCGTGAAGGAATCATGACAAACTAACACAAAATGAAGATTTCATTATAACTTGACATTCTGAGTTGTTTTCATGAAACCTGCGCTTCCCCTATAAGAGTTCAACCTACCATTATAGAAAAACGTGTTTTCGTGAAGAAATCATGACAAACTAACACAAAATGAAGACTTCATTATAACTTGACATTCTGAGTTGTTTTCATGAAACCTGCGCTTCCCCTACAAGAGTTCAACCTACCATTATAGGAAAACGTGTTTTCCTGAAGAAATCATGACAAACTAACACAAAATGAAGATTTCATTATAACTTGACATTCTGAGTTGTTTTCATGAAACCTGCGCTTCCCCTACAAGAGTTCAACCAACCATTATAGGAAAACGTGTTTTCGTGAAGAAATCATGACAAACTAACACAACATGAAGATTTCATTATAACTTGACATTCTGAGTTGTTTTCATGAAACCTGCGCTTCCCCTACAAGAGTTCGACCTAACATTATAGGAAAACGTGTTTTCGTGAAGAAATCATGACAAACTAACACAAAATGAAGATTTCATTATAACTTGACATTCTGAGTTTATTTCATGAAATCTGCGCTTCCCCTACAAGAGTTCAACCAACCATTATAGGAAAACGTGTTTTCGTGAAGAAATCATGACAAACTAACACAAAATGAAGATTTCATTATAACTTGACATTCTGAGTTGTTTTCATGAAACCTGCGCTTCCCCTACAAGAGTTCGACCTAACATTATAGGAAAACGTGTTTTCGTGAAGAAATCATGACAAACTAACACAAAATGAAGATTTCATTATAACTTGACATTCTGAGTTTATTTCATGAAATCTGCGCTTCCCCTACAAGAGTTCAACCTACCATTATAGGAAAACGTGTTTTCATGAAGAAATCATGACAAACTAACACAAAATGAAGATTTCATTATAACTTGACATTCTGAGTTGTTTTCATGAAACCTGCGCTTCCCCTATAAGAGATCAACCTACCATTATAGGAAAACGTGTTTTCGTGAAGAAATCATGACAAACTAACACAAAATGAAGATTTCATTATAACTTGACATTCTGAGTTGTTTTCATGAAACCTGCGCTTCCCCTACAAGAGTTCAACCTACCATTATAGGAAAACGTGTTTTCGTGAAGAAATCATGACAAACTAACACAAAATGAAGATTTCATTATAACTTGACATTCTGAGTTGTTTTCATGAAACCTGCGCTTCCCCTACAAGAGTTCAACCTACCATTATAGAAAAAAGTGTTTTCGTGAAGAAATCATGACAAACTAACACAAAATGAAGATTTCATTATAACTTGACATTCTGAGTTGTTTTCATGAAACCTGCGCTTCCCCTACAAGAGTTCAACCTACCATTATAGGAAAACGTGTTTTCGTGAAGAAATCATGACAAACTAACACAAAATGAAGATTTCATTATAACTTGACATTCTGAGTTGTTTTCATGAAACCTGCGCTTCCCCTACAAGAGTTCGACCTAACATTATAGGAAAACGTGTTTTCGTGAAGAAATCATGACAAACTAACACAAAATGAAGATTTCATTATAACTTGACATTCTGAGTTTATTTCATGAAATCTGCGCTTCCCCTACAAGAGTTCAACCTACCATTATAGGAAAACGTGTTTTCGTGAAGAAATCATGACAAACTAACACAAAATGAAGATTTCATTATAACTTGACATTCTGAGTTGTTTTCATGAAACCTGCGCTAACCCAACAAGAGTTCGACCTAACATTATAGGAAAACGTGTTTTCGTGAAGAAATCATGACAAACTAACACAAAATGAAGATTTCATTATAACTTGACATTCTGAGTTGTTTTCATGAAACCTGCGCTTCCCCTACAAGAGTTCGACCTACCATTATAGGAAAACGTGTTTTCGTGAAGAAATCATGACAAACTAACACAAAATGAAGATTTCATTATAACTTGACATTCTGAGTTTATTTCATGAAACCTGCGCTTCCCCTACAAGAGTTCAACCTACCATTATAGAAAAAAGTGTTTTCGTGAAGGAATCATGACAAACTAACACAAAATGAAGATTTCATTATAACTTGACATTCTGAGTTGTTTTCATGAAACCTGCGCTTCCCCTATAAGAGTTCAACCTACCATTATAGAAAAACGTGTTTTCGTGAAGAAATCATGACAAACTAACACAAAATGAAGACTTCATTATAACTTGACATTCTGAGTTGTTTTCATGAAACCTGCGCTTCCCCTACAAGAGTTCAACCTACCATTATAGGAAAACGTGTTTTCCTGAAGAAATCATGACAAACTAACACAAAATGAAGATTTCATTATAACTTGACATTCTGAGTTGTTTTCATGAAACCTGCGCTTCCCCTACAAGAGTTCAACCAACCATTATAGGAAAACGTGTTTTCGTGAAGAAATCATGACAAACTAACACAAAATGAAGATTTCATTATAACTTGACATTCTGAGTTGTTTTCATGAAACCTGCGCTTCCCCTACAAGAGTTCGACCTAACATTATAGGAAAACGTGTTTTCGTGAAGAAATCATGACAAACTAACACAAAATGAAGATTTCATTATAACTTGACATTCTGAGTTTATTTCATGAAATCTGCGCTTCCTCTACAAGAGTTCAACCAACCATTATAGGAAAACGTGTTTTCGTGAAGAAATCATGACAAACTAACACAAAATGAAGATTTCATTATAACTTGACATTCTGAGTTGTTTTCATGAAACCTGCGCTTCCCCTACAAGAGTTCGACCTAACATTATAGGAAAACGTGTTTTCGTGAAGAAATCATGACAAACTAACACAAAATGAAGATTTCATTATAACTTGACATTCTGAGTTTATTTCATGAAATCTGCGCTTCCCCTACAAGAGTTCAACCTACCATTATAGGAAAACGTGTTTTCATGAAGAAATCATGACAAACTAACACAAAATGAAGATTTCATTATAACTTGACATTCTGAGTTGTTTTCATGAAACCTGCGCTTCCCCTATAAGAGATCAACCTACCATTATAGGAAAACGTGTTTTCGTGAAGAAATCATGACAAACTAACACAAAATGAAGATTTCATTATAACTTGACATTCTGAGTTGTTTTCATGAAACCTGCGCTTCCCCTACAAGAGTTCAACCTACCATTATAGGAAAACGTGTTTTCGTGAAGAAATCATGACAAACTAACACAAAATGAAGATTTCATTATAACTTGACATTCTGAGTTGTTTTCATGAAACCTGCGCTTCCCCTACAAGAGTTCGACCTACCATTATAGGAAAACGTGTTTTCGTGAAGAAATCATGACAAACTAACACAAAATGAAGATTTCATTATAACTTGACATTCTGAGTTGTTTTCATGAATCCTGCGCTTTCCCTACAAGAGTTCAACCTACCATTATAGGAAAACGTGTTTTCGTGAAGAAATCATGACAAACTAACACAAAATGAAGATTTCATTATAACTTGACATTCTGAGTTGTTTTCATGAAACCTGCGCTTTCCCTACAAGAGTTCAACCTACCATTATAGGAAAACGTGTTTTCGTGAAGAAATCATGACAAACTAACACAAAATGAAGATTTCATTATAACTTGACATTCTGAGTTGTTTTCATGAAACCTGCGCTTCCCCTACAAGAGTTCGACCTAACATTATAGGAAAACGTGTTTTCGTGAAGAAATCATGACAAACTAACACAAAATGAAGATTTCATTATAACTTGACATTCTGAGTTGTTTTCATGAAACCTGCGCTTCCCCTACAAGAGTTCGACCTAACATTATAGGAAAACGTGTTTTCGTGAAGAAATCATGACAAACTAACACAAAATGAAGATTTCATTATAACTTGACATTCTGAGTTGTTTTCATGAAACCTGCGCTTCCCCTACAAGAGTTCGACCTAACATTATAGGAAAACGTGTTTTCGTGAAGAAATCATGACAAACTAACACAAAATGAAGATTTCATTATAACTTGACATTCTGAGTTTATTTCATGAAATCTGCGCTTCCCCTACAAGAGTTCGACCTACCATTATAGGAAAACGTGTTTTCGTGAAGAAATCATGACAAAATAACACAAAATGTAGATTTCATTATAACTTGACATTCTGAGTTGTTTTCATGAAACCTGCGCTAACCCTACAAGAGTTCGACCTAACATTATAGGAAAACGTGTTTTCGTGAAGAAATCATGACAAACTAACACAAAATGAAGATTTCATTATAACTTGACATTCTGAGTTGTTTTCATGAAACCTGCGCTTCCCCTACAAGAGTTCGACCTACCATTATAGGAAAACGTGTTTTCGTGAAGAAATCATGACAAACTAACACAAAATGAAGATTTCATTATAACTTGACATTCTGAGTTGTTTTCATGAAACCTGCGCTTCCCCTACAAGAGTTCGACCTACCATTATAGAAAAAAGTGTTTTCGTGAAGGAATCATGACAAACTAACACAAAATGAAGATTTCATTATAACTTGACATTCTGAGTTGTTTTCATGAAACCTGCGCTTCCCCTATAAGAGTTCAACCTACCATTATAGAAAAACGTGTTTTCGTGAAGAAATCATGACAAACTAACACAAAATGAAGACTTCATTATAACTTGACATTCTGAGTTGTTTTCATGAAACCTGCGCTTCCCCT
This sequence comes from Paramormyrops kingsleyae, assembly GCF_048594095.1. Classification (NCBI taxonomy): domain Eukaryota; kingdom Metazoa; phylum Chordata; class Actinopteri; order Osteoglossiformes; family Mormyridae; genus Paramormyrops; species Paramormyrops kingsleyae. Next base: position 499,633 of record NW_027325964.1, on the reverse strand, counting down.
ACAAGAGTTCGACCTAACATTATAGGAAAACGTGTTTTCGTGAAGAAATCATGACAAACTAACACAAAATGAAGATTTCATTATAACTTGACATTCTGAGTTTATTTCATGAAATCTGCGCTTCCCCTACAAGAGTTCAACCAACCATTATAGGAAAACGTGTTTTCGTGAAGAAATCATGACAAACTAACACAAAATGAAGATTTCATTATAACTTGACATTCTGAGTTGTTTTCATGAAACCTGCGCTTCCCCTACAAGAGTTCGACCTAACATTATAGGAAAACGTGTTTTCGTGAAGAAATCATGACAAACTAACACAAAATGAAGATTTCATTATAACTTGACATTCTGAGTTGTTTTCATGAAACCTGCGCTTCCCCTACAAGAGTTCGACCTACCATTATAGGAAAACGTGTTTTCGTGAAGAAATCATGACAAACTAACACAAAATGAAGATTTCATTATAACTTGACATTCTGAGTTTATTTCATGAAACCTGCGCTTCCCCTACAAGAGTTCAACCTACCATTATAGAAAAAAGTGTTTTCGTGAAGGAATCATGACAAACTAACACAAAATGAAGATTTCATTATAACTTGACATTCTGAGTTGTTTTCATGAAACCTGCGCTTCCCCTATAAGAGTTCAACCTACCATTATAGAAAAACGTGTTTTCGTGAAGAAATCATGACAAACTAACACAAAATGAAGACTTCATTATAACTTGACATTCTGAGTTGTTTTCATGAAACCTGCGCTTCCCCTACAAGAGTTCAACCTACCATTATAGGAAAACGTGTTTTCCTGAAGAAATCATGACAAACTAACACAAAATGAAGATTTCATTATAACTTGACATTCTGAGTTGTTTTCATGAAACCTGCGCTTCCCCTACAAGAGTTCAACCAACCATTATAGGAAAACGTGTTTTCGTGAAGAAATCATGACAAACTAACACAACATGAAGATTTCATTATAACTTGACATTCTGAGTTGTTTTCATGAAACCTGCGCTTCCCCTACAAGAGTTCGACCTAACATTATAGGAAAACGTGTTTTCGTGAAGAAATCATGACAAACTAACACAAAATGAAGATTTCATTATAACTTGACATTCTGAGTTTATTTCATGAAATCTGCGCTTCCCCTACAAGAGTTCAACCAACCATTATAGGAAAACGTGTTTTCGTGAAGAAATCATGACAAACTAACACAAAATGAAGATTTCATTATAACTTGACATTCTGAGTTGTTTTCATGAAACCTGCGCTTCCCCTACAAGAGTTCGACCTAACATTATAGGAAAACGTGTTTTCGTGAAGAAATCATGACAAACTAACACAAAATGAAGATTTCATTATAACTTGACATTCTGAGTTTATTTCATGAAATCTGCGCTTCCCCTACAAGAGTTCAACCTACCATTATAGGAAAACGTGTTTTCATGAAGAAATCATGACAAACTAACACAAAATGAAGATTTCATTATAACTTGACATTCTGAGTTGTTTTCATGAAACCTGCGCTTCCCCTATAAGAGATCAACCTACCATTATAGGAAAACGTGTTTTCGTGAAGAAATCATGACAAACTAACACAAAATGAAGATTTCATTATAACTTGACATTCTGAGTTGTTTTCATGAAACCTGCGCTTCCCCTACAAGAGTTCAACCTACCATTATAGGAAAACGTGTTTTCGTGAAGAAATCATGACAAACTAACACAAAATGAAGATTTCATTATAACTTGACATTCTGAGTTGTTTTCATGAAACCTGCGCTTCCCCTATAAGAGTTCAACCTACCATTATAGAAAAAAGTGTTTTCGTGAAGAAATCATGACAAACTAACACAAAATGAAGATTTCATTATAACTTGACATTCTGAGTTGTTTTCATGAAACCTGCGCTTCCCCTACAAGAGTTCAACCTACCATTATAGGAAAACGTGTTTTCGTGAAGAAATCATGACAAACTAACACAAAATGAAGATTTCATTATAACTTGACATTCTGAGTTGTTTTCATGAAACCTGCGCTTCCCCTACAAGAGTTCGACCTAACATTATAGGAAAACGTGTTTTCGTGAAGAAATCATGACAAACTAACACAAAATGAAGATTTCATTATAACTTGACATTCTGAGTTTATTTCATGAAATCTGCGCTTCCCCTACAAGAGTTCAACCTACCATTATAGGAAAACGTGTTTTCGTGAAGAAATCATGACAAACTAACACAAAATGAAGATTTCATTATAACTTGACATTCTGAGTTGTTTTCATGAAACCTGCGCTAACCCAACAAGAGTTCGACCTAACATTATAGGAAAACGTGTTTTCGTGAAGAAATCATGACAAACTAACACAAAATGAAGATTTCATTATAACTTGACATTCTGAGTTGTTTTCATGAAACCTGCGCTTCCCCTACAAGAGTTCGACCTACCATTATAGGAAAACGTGTTTTCGTGAAGAAATCATGACAAACTAACACAAAATGAAGATTTCATTATAACTTGACATTCTGAGTTTATTTCATGAAACCTGCGCTTCCCCTACAAGAGTTCAACCTACCATTATAGAAAAAAGTGTTTTCGTGAAGGAATCATGACAAACTAACACAAAATGAAGATTTCATTATAACTTGACATTCTGAGTTGTTTTCATGAAACCTGCGCTTCCCCTATAAGAGTTCAACCTACCATTATAGAAAAACGTGTTTTCGTGAAGAAATCATGACAAACTAACACAAAATGAAGACTTCATTATAACTTGACATTCTGAGTTGTTTTCATGAAACCTGCGCTTCCCCTACAAGAGTTCAACCTACCATTATAGGAAAACGTGTTTTCCTGAAGAAATCATGACAAACTAACACAAAATGAAGATTTCATTATAACTTGACATTCTGAGTTGTTTTCATGAAACCTGCGCTTCCCCTACAAGAGTTCAACCAACCATTATAGGAAAACGTGTTTTCGTGAAGAAATCATGACAAACTAACACAAAATGAAGATTTCATTATAACTTGACATTCTGAGTTGTTTTCATGAAACCTGCGCTTCCCCTACAAGAGTTCGACCTAACATTATAGGAAAACGTGTTTTCGTGAAGAAATCATGACAAACTAACACAAAATGAAGATTTCATTATAACTTGACATTCTGAGTTTATTTCATGAAATCTGCGCTTCCTCTACAAGAGTTCAACCAACCATTATAGGAAAACGTGTTTTCGTGAAGAAATCATGACAAACTAACACAAAATGAAGATTTCATTATAACTTGACATTCTGAGTTGTTTTCATGAAACCTGCGCTTCCCCTACAAGAGTTCGACCTAACATTATAGGAAAACGTGTTTTCGTGAAGAAATCATGACAAACTAACACAAAATGAAGATTTCATTATAACTTGACATTCTGAGTTTATTTCATGAAATCTGCGCTTCCCCTACAAGAGTTCAACCTACCATTATAGGAAAACGTGTTTTCATGAAGAAATCATGACAAACTAACACAAAATGAAGATTTCATTATAACTTGACATTCTGAGTTGTTTTCATGAAACCTGCGCTTCCCCTATAAGAGATCAACCTACCATTATAGGAAAACGTGTTTTCGTGAAGAAATCATGACAAACTAACACAAAATGAAGATTTCATTATAACTTGACATTCTGAGTTGTTTTCATGAAACCTGCGCTTCCCCTACAAGAGTTCAACCTACCATTATAGGAAAACGTGTTTTCGTGAAGAAATCATGACAAACTAACACAAAATGAAGATTTCATTATAACTTGACATTCTGAGTTGTTTTCATGAAACCTGCGCTTCCCCTACAAGAGTTCGACCTACCATTATAGGAAAACGTGTTTTCGTGAAGAAATCATGACAAACTAACACAAAATGAAGATTTCATTATAACTTGACATTCTGAGTTGTTTTCATGAATCCTGCGCTTTCCCTACAAGAGTTCAACCTACCATTATAGGAAAACGTGTTTTCGTGAAGAAATCATGACAAACTAACACAAAATGAAGATTTCATTATAACTTGACATTCTGAGTTGTTTTCATGAAACCTGCGCTTTCCCTACAAGAGTTCAACCTACCATTATAGGAAAACGTGTTTTCGTGAAGAAATCATGACAAACTAACACAAAATGAAGATTTCATTATAACTTGACATTCTGAGTTGTTTTCATGAAACCTGCGCTTCCCCTACAAGAGTTCGACCTAACATTATAGGAAAACGTGTTTTCGTGAAGAAATCATGACAAACTAACACAAAATGAAGATTTCATTATAACTTGACATTCTGAGTTGTTTTCATGAAACCTGCGCTTCCCCTACAAGAGTTCGACCTAACATTATAGGAAAACGTGTTTTCGTGAAGAAATCATGACAAACTAACACAAAATGAAGATTTCATTATAACTTGACATTCTGAGTTGTTTTCATGAAACCTGCGCTTCCCCTACAAGAGTTCGACCTAACATTATAGGAAAACGTGTTTTCGTGAAGAAATCATGACAAACTAACACAAAATGAAGATTTCATTATAACTTGACATTCTGAGTTTATTTCATGAAATCTGCGCTTCCCCTACAAGAGTTCGACCTACCATTATAGGAAAACGTGTTTTCGTGAAGAAATCATGACAAAATAACACAAAATGTAGATTTCATTATAACTTGACATTCTGAGTTGTTTTCATGAAACCTGCGCTAACCCTACAAGAGTTCGACCTAACATTATAGGAAAACGTGTTTTCGTGAAGAAATCATGACAAACTAACACAAAATGAAGATTTCATTATAACTTGACATTCTGAGTTGTTTTCATGAAACCTGCGCTTCCCCTACAAGAGTTCGACCTACCATTATAGGAAAACGTGTTTTCGTGAAGAAATCATGACAAACTAACACAAAATGAAGATTTCATTATAACTTGACATTCTGAGTTGTTTTCATGAAACCTGCGCTTCCCCTACAAGAGTTCGACCTACCATTATAGAAAAAAGTGTTTTCGTGAAGGAATCATGACAAACTAACACAAAATGAAGATTTCATTATAACTTGACATTCTGAGTTGTTTTCATGAAACCTGCGCTTCCCCTATAAGAGTTCAACCTACCATTATAGAAAAACGTGTTTTCGTGAAGAAATCATGACAAACTAACACAAAATGAAGACTTCATTATAACTTGACATTCTGAGTTGTTTTCATGAAACCTGCGCTTCCCCTACAAGAGTTCGACCTAACATTATAGGAAAACGTGTTTTCGTGAAGAAATCATGACAAACTAACACAAAATGAAGATTTCATTATAACTTGACATTCTGAGTTTATTTCATGAAATCTGCGCTTCCCCTACAAGAGTTCAACCAACCATTATAGGAAAACGTGTTTTCGTGAAGAAATCATGACAAACTAACACAAAATGAAGATTTCATTATAACTTGACATTCTGAGTTGTTTTCATGAAACCTGCGCTTCCCCTACAAGAGTTCGACCTAACATTATAGGAAAACGTGTTTTCGTGAAGAAATCATGACAAACTAACACAAAATGAAGATTTCATTATAACTTGACATTCTGAGTTGTTTTCATGAAACCTGCGCTTCCCCTATAAGACATTTCATGATTTCATGAAATCTGCGCTTCCCCTACAAGAGTTCAACCTACCATTATAGGAAAACGTGTTTTCATGAAGAAATCATGACAAACTAACACAAAATGAAGATTTCATTATAACTTGACATTCTGAGTTGTTTTCATGAAACCTGCGCTTCCCCTATAAGAGATCAACCTACCATTATAGGAAAACGTGTTTTCGTGAAGAAATCATGACAAACTAACACAAAATGAAGATTTCATTATAACTTGACATTCTGAGTTGTTTTCATGAAACCTGCGCTTCCCCTACAAGAGTTCAACCTACCATTATAGGAAAACGTGTTTTCGTGAAGAAATCATGACAAACTAACACAAAATGAAGATTTCATTATAACTTGACATTCTGAGTTGTTTTCATGAAACCTGCGCTTCCCCTACAAGAGTTCAACCTACCATTATAGGAAAACGTGTTTTCGTGAAGAAATCATGACAAACTAACACAAAATGAAGATTTCATTATAACTTGACATTCTGAGTTGTTTTCATGAAACCTGCGCTTCCCCTACAAGAGTTCGACCTAACATTATAGGAAAACGTGTTTTCGTGAAGAAATCATGACAAACTAACACAAAATGAAGATTTCATTATAACTTGACATTCTGAGTTGTTTTCATGAAACCTGCGCTTCCCCTATAAGAGTTCGACCTAACATTATAGGAAAACGTGTTTTCGTGAAGAAATCATGACAAACTAACACAAAATGAAGATTTCATTATAACTTGACATTCTGAGTTTATTTCATGAAATCTGCGCTTCCCCTACAAGAGTTCAACCAACCATTATAGGAAAACGTGTTTTCGTGAAGAAATCATGACAAACTAACACAAAATGAAGATTTCATTATAACTTGACATTCTGAGTTGTTTTCATGAAACCTGCGCTTCCCCTACAAGAGTTCGACCTAACATTATAGGAAAACGTGTTTTCGTGAAGAAATCATGACAAACTAACACAAAATGAAGATTTCATTATAACTTGACATTCTGAGTTGTTTTCATGAAACCTGCGCTTCCCCTATAAGACATTTCATGATTTCATGAAATCTGCGCTTCCCCTACAAGAGTTCAACCTACCATTATAGGAAAACGTGTTTTCATGAAGAAATCATGACAAACTAACACAAAATGAAGATTTCATTATAACTTGACATTCTGAGTTGTTTTCATGAAACCTGCGCTTCCCCTATAAGAGATCAACCTACCATTATAGGAAAACGTGTTTTCGTGAAGAAATCATGACAAACTAACACAAAATGAAGATTTCATTATAACTTGACATTCTGAGTTGTTTTCATGAAACCTGCGCTTCCCCTACAAGAGTTCAACCTACCATTATAGGAAAACGTGTTTTCGTGAAGAAATCATGACAAACTAACACAAAATGAAGATTTCATTATAACTTGACATTCTGAGTTGTTTTCATGAAACCTGCGCTTCCCCTACAAGAGTTCAACCTACCATTATAGGAAAACGTGTTTTCGTGAAGAAATCATGACAAACTAACACAAAATGAAGATTTCATTATAACTTGACATTCTGAGTTGTTTTCATGAAACCTGCGCTTCCCCTACAAGAGTTCGACCTAACATTATAGGAAAACGTGTTTTCGTGAAGAAATCATGACAAACTAACACAAAATGAAGATTTCATTATAACTTGACATTCTGAGTTGTTTTCATGAAACCTGCGCTTCCCCTATAAGAGTTCAACCTACCATTATAGAAAAACGTGTTTTCGTGAAGAAATCATGACAAACTAACACAAAATGAAGACTTCATTATAACTTGACATTCTGAGTTGTTTTCATGAAACCTGCGCTTCCCCTACAAGAGTTCAACCTACCATTATAGGAAAACGTGTTTTCCTGAAGAAATCATGACAAACTAACACAAAATGAAGATTTCATTATAACTTGACATTCTGAGTTGTTTTCATGAAACCTGCGCTTCCCCTACAAGCGTTCAACCTACCATTATAGGAAAACGTGTTTTCGTGAAGAAATCATGACAAACTAACACAAAATGAAGATTTCATTATAACTTGACATTCTGAGTTGTTTTCATGAAACCTGCGCTTCCCCTACAAGAGTTCAACCTACCATTATAGGAAAACGTGTTTTCGTGAAGAAATCATGACAAACTAACACAAAATGAAGATTTCATTATAACGACATTCTGAGTTGTTTTCATGAAACCTGCGCTTCCCCTACAAGAGTTCGACCTACCATTATAGGAAAACGTGTTTTCGTGAAGAAATCATGACAAACTAACACAAAATGAAGATTTCATTATAACTTGACATTCTGAGTTGTTTTCATGAAACCTGCGCTTCCCCTACAAGAGTTCGACCTAACATTATAGGAAAACGTGTTTTCGTGAAGAAATCATGACAAACTAACACAAAATGAAGATTTCATTATAACTTGACATTCTGAGTTTATTTCATGAAACCTGCGCTTCCCCTACAAGAGTTCGACCAACCATTATAGGAAAACGTGTTTTCGTGAAGAAATCATGACAAACTAACACAAAATGAAGATTTCATTATAACTTGACATTCTGAGTTGTTTTCATGAAACCTGCGCTTTCCCTACAAGAGTTCAACCTACCATTATAGGAAAACGTGTTTTCGTGAAGAAATCATGACAAACTAACACAAAATGAAGATTTCATTATAACTTGACATTCTGAGTTGTTTTCATGAAACCTGCGCTTCCCCTACAAGAGTTCGACCTAACATTATAGGAAAACGTGTTTTCGTGAAGAAATCATGACAAACTAACACAAAATGAAGATTTCATTATAACTTGACATTCTGAGTTTATTTCATGAAATCTGCGCTTCCCCTACAAGAGTTCGACCTACCATTATAGGAAAACGTGTTTTCGTGAAGAAATCATGACAAACTAACACAAAATGTAGATTTCATTATAACTTGACATTCTGAGTTGTTTTCATGAAACCTGCGCTAACCCTACAAGAGTTCGACCTAACATTATAGGAAAACGTGTTTTCGTGAAGAAATCATGACAAACTAACACAAAATGAAGATTTCATTATAACTTGACATTCTGAGTTGTTTTCATGAAACCTGCGCTTCCCCTACAAGAGTTCGACCTACCATTATAGGAAAACGTGTTTTCGTGAAGAAATCATGACAAACTAACACAAAATGAAGATTTCATTATAACTTGACATTCTGAGTTTATTTCATGAAACCTGCGCTTCCCCTACAAGAGTTCAACCTACCATTATAGAAAAAAGTGTTTTCGTGAAGGAATCATGACAAACTAACACAAAATGAAGATTTCATTATAACTTGACATTCTGAGTTGTTTTCATGAAACCTGCGCTTCCCCTATAAGAGTTCAACCTACCATTATAGAAAAACGTGTTTTCGTGAAGAAATCATGACAAACTAACACAAAATGAAGACTTCATTATAACTTGACATTCTGAGTTGTTTTCATGAAACCTGCGCTTCCCCTATAAGAGTTCAACCTACCATTATAGAAAAACGTGTTTTCCTGAAGAAATCATGACAAACTAACACAAAATGAAGATTTCATTATAACTTGACATTCTGAGTTGTTTTCATGAAACCTGCGCTTCCCCTCCAAGAGTTCAACCAACCATTATAGGAAAACGTGTTTTCGTGAAGAAATCATGACAAACTAACACAAAATGAAGATTTCATTATAACTTGACATTCTGAGTTGTTTTCATGAAACCTGCGCTTCCCCTACAAGAGTTCGACCTAACATTATAGGAAAACGTGTTTTCGTGAAGAAATCATGACAAACTAACACAAAATGAAGATTTCATTATAACTTGACATTCTGAGTTGTTTTCATGAAACCTGCGCTAACCCTACAAGAGTTCGACCTAACATTATAGGAAAACGTGTTTTCGTGGAGAAATCATGACAAACTAACACAAAATGAAGATTTCATTATAACTTGACATTCTGAGTTTATTTCATGAAATCTGCGCTTCCCCTACAAGAGTTCAACCTACCATTATAGGAAAACGTGTTTTCATGAAGAAATCATGACAAACTAACACAAAATGAAGATTTCATTATAACTTGACATTCTGAGTTGTTTTCATGAAACCTGCGCTTCCCCTATAAGAGTTCAACCTACCATTATAGGAAAACGTGTTTTCGTGAAGAAATCATGACAAACTAACACAAAATGAAGATTTCATTATAACTTGACATTCTGAGTTGTTTTCATGAAACCTCCGCTTCCCCTATAAGAGTTCAACCTACCATTATAGAAAAAAGTGTTTTCGTGAAGAAATCATGACAAACTAACACAAAATGAAGATTTCATTATAACTTGACATTCTGAGTTGTTTTCATGAAACCTGCGCTTCCCCTACAAGAGTTCAACCTACCATTATAGGAAAACGTGTTTTCGTGAAGAAATCACGACAAACTAACACAAAATGAAGATTTCATTATAACTTGACATTCTGAGTTTATTTCATGAAACCTGCGCTTCCCCTACAAGAGTTCAACCTACCATTATAGGAAAACGTGTTTTCGTGAAGAAATCATGACAAACTAACACAAAATGAAGATTTCATTATAACTTGACATTCTGAGTTGTTTTCATGAAACCTGCGCTTCCCCTATAAGAGTTCAACCTACCATTATAGAAAAACGTGTTTTCGTGAAGGAATCATGACAAACTAACACAAAATGAAGATTTCATTATAACTTGACATTCTGAGTTGTTTTCATGAAACCTGCGCTTCCCCTACAAGAGTTCGACCTACCATTATAGGAAAACGTGTTTTCATGAAGAAATCATGACAAACTAACACAAAATGAAGATTTCATTATAACTTGACATTCTGAGTTGTTTTCATGAAACCTGCGCTTCCCCTATAAGTGTTCAACCTACCATTATAGAAAAACGTGTTTTCGTGAAGAAATCATGACAAACTAACACAAAATGAAGACTTCATTATAACTTGACATTCTGAGTTGTTTTCATGAAACCTGCGCTTCCCCTACAAGAGTTCAACCAACCATTATAGGAAAACGTGTTTTCGTGAAGAAATCATGACAAACTAACACAAAATGAAGATTTCATTATAACTTGACATTCTGAGTTGTTTTCATGAAACCTGCGCTTCCCCTACAAGAGTTCGACCTAACATTATAGGAAAACGTGTTTTCGTGAAGAAATCATGACAAACTAACACAAAATGAAGATTTCATTATAACTTGACATTCTGAGTTGTTTTCATGAAACCTGCGCTAACCCTACAAGAGTTCGACCTAACATTATAGGAAAACGTGTTTTCGTGAAAAAATCATGACAAACTAACACAAAATGAAGATTTCATTATAACTTGACATTCTGAGTTTATTTCATGAAATCTGCGCTTCCCCTACAAGAGTTCAACCTACCATTATAGGAAAACGTGTTTTCATGAAGAAATCATGACAAACTAACACAAAATGAAGATTTCATTATAACTTGACATTCTGAGTTGTTTTCATGAAACCTGCGCTTCCCCTATAAGAGTTCAACCTACCATTATAGGAAAACGTGTTTTCGTGAAGAAATCATGACAAACTAACACAAAATGAAGATTTCATTATAACTTGACATTCTGAGTTGTTTTCATGAAACCTCCGCTTCCCCTATAAGAGTTCAACCTACCATTATAGAAAAAAGTGTTTTCGTGAAGAAATCATGACAAACTAACACAAAATGAAGATTTCATTATAACTTGACATTCTGAGTTGTTTTCATGAAACCTGCGCTTCCCCTACAAGAGTTCAACCTACCATTATAGGAAAACGTGTTTTCCTGAAGAAATCACGACAAACTAACACAAAATGAAGATTTCATTATAACTTGACATTCTGAGTTTATTTCATGAAACCTGCGCTTCCCCTACAAGAGTTCAACCTACCATTATAGGAAAACGTGTTTTCGTGAAGAAATCATGACAAACTAACACAAAATGAAGATTTCATTATAACTTGACATTCTGAGTTGTTTTCATGAAACCTGCGCTTCCCCTATAAGAGTTCAACCTACCATTATAGAAAAACGTGTTTTCGTGAAGGAATCATGACAAACTAACACAAAATGAAGATTTCATTATAACTTGACATTCTGAGTTGTTTTCATGAAACCTGCGCTTCCCCTACAAGAGTTCGACCTACCATTATAGGAAAACGTGTTTTCATGAAGAAATCATGACAAACTAACACAAAATGAAGATTTCATTATAACTTGACATTCTGAGTTGTTTTCATGAAACCTGCGCTTCCCCTATAAGTGTTCAACCTACCATTATAGAAAAACGTGTTTTCGTGAAGAAATCATGACAAACTAACACAAAATGAAGACTTCATTATAACTTGACATTCTGAGTTGTTTTCATGAAACCTGCGCTTCCCCTACAAGAGTTCGACCTACCATTATAGAAAAAAGTGTTTTCGTGAAGAAATCATGACAAACTAACACAAAATGAAGATTTCATTATAACTTGACATTCTGAGTTGTTTTCATGAAACCTGCGCTCCCCCTACAAGAGTTCAACCTACCATTATAGGAAAACGTGTTTTCGTGAAGAAATCATGACAAACTAACACAAAATGAAGATTTCATTATAACTTGACATTCTGAGTTGTTTTCATGAAACCTGCGCTTCCCCTACAAGAGTTCGACCTAACATTATAGGAAAACGTGTTTTCGTGAAGAAATCATGACAAACTAACACAAAATGAAGATTTCATTATAACTTGACATTCTGAGTTTATTTCATGAAATCTGCGCTTCCCCTACAAGAGTTCAACCTACCATTATAGGAAAACGTGTTTTCGTGAAGAAATCATGACAAACTAACACAAAATGAAGATTTCATTATAACTTGACATTCTGAGTTGTTTTCATGAAACCTGCGCTTCCCCTACAAGAGTTCAACCAACCATTATATGAAAACGTGTTTTCGTGAAGAAATCATGACAAACTAACACAAAATGAAGATTTCATTATAACTTGACATTCTGAGTTGTTTTCATGAAACCTGCGCTTCCCCTACAAGAGTTCGACCTAACATTATAGGAAAACGTGTTTTCGTGAAGAAATCATGACAAACTAACACAAAATGAAGATTTCATTATAACTTGACATTCTGAGTTTATTTCATGAAATCTGCGCTTCCCCTACAAGAGTTCAACCAACCATTATAGGAAAACGTGTTTTCGTGAAGAAATCATGACAAACTAACACAAAATGAAGATTTCATTATAACTTGACATTCTGAGTTGTTTTCATGAAACCTGCGCTTTCCCTACAAGAGTTCAACCTACCATTATAGGAAAACGTGTTTTCGTGAAGAAATCATGACAAACTAACACAAAATGAAGATTTCATTATAACTTGACATTCTGAGTTGTTTTCATGAAACCTGCGCTTCCCCTACAAGAGTTCGACCTACCATTATAGGAAAACGTGTTTTCGTGAAGAAATCATGACAAACTAACACAAAATGAAGATTTCATTATAACTTGACATTCTGAGTTTATTTCATGAAACCTGCGCTTCCCCTACAAGAGTTCGACCTACCATTATAGAAAAAAGTGTTTTCGTGAAGGAATCATGACAAACTAACACAAAATGAAGATTTCATTATAACTTGACATTCTGAGTTGTTTTCATGAAACCTGCGCTTCCCCTATAAGAGTTCAACCTACCATTATAGAAAAACGTGTTTTCGTGAAGAAATCATGACAAACTAACACAAAATGAAGACTTCATTATAACTTGACATTCTGAGTTGTTTTCATGAAACCTGCGCTTCCCCTACAAGAGTTCAACCTACCATTATAGGAAAACGTGTTTTCCTGAAGAAATCATGACAAACTAACACAAAATGAAGATTTCATTATAACTTGACATTCTGAGTTGTTTTCATGAAACCTGCGCTTCCCCTACAAGAGTTCAACCTACCATTATAGGAAAACGTGTTTTCCTGAAGAAATCATGACAAACTAACACAAAATGAAGATTTCATTATAACTTGACATTCTGAGTTGTTTTCATGAAACCTGCGCTTTCCCTACAAGAGTTCAACCTACCATTATAGGAAAACGTGTTTTCGTGAAGAAATCATGACAAACTAACACAAAATGAAGATTTCATTATAACTTGACATTCTGAGTTGTTTTCATGAAACCTGCGCTTCCCCTACAAGAGTTCGACCTAACATTATAGGAAAACGTGTTTTCGTGAAGAAATCATGACAAACTAACACAAAATGAAGATTTCATTATAACTTGACATTCTGAGTTTATTTCATGAAATCTGCGCTTCCCCTACAAGAGTTCGACCTACCATTATAGGAAAACGTGTTTTCGTGAAGAAATCATGACAAACTAACACAAAATGAAGATTTCATTATAACTTGACTTTCTGAGTTGTTTTCATGAAACCTGCGCTAACCCTACAAGAGTTCGACCTAACATTATAGGAAAACGTGTTTTCGTGAAGAAATCATGACAAACTAACACAAAATGAAGATTTCATTATAACTTGACATTCTGAGTTGTTTTCATGAAACCTGCGCTTCCCCTACAAGAGTTCGACCTACCATTATAGGAAAACGTGTTTTCGTGAAGAAATCATGACAAACTAACACAAAATGAAGATTTCATTATAACTTGACATTCTGAGTTTATTTCATGAAACCTGCGCTTCCCCTACAAGAGTTCAACCTACCATTATAGAAAAAAGTGTTTTCGTGAAGGAATCATGACAAACTAACACAAAATGAAGATTTCATTATAACTTGACATTCTGAGTTGTTTTCATGAAACCTGCGCTTCCCCTATAAGAGTTCAACCTACCATTATAGAAAAACGTGTTTTCGTGAAGAAATCATGACAAACTAACACAAAATGAAGACTTCATTATAACTTGACATTCTGAGTTGTTTTCATGAAACCTGCGCTTCCCCTACAAGAGTTCAACCTACCATTATAGGAAAACGTGTTTTCGTGAAGAAATCATGAAAAACTAACACAAAATGAAGATTTCATTATAACTTGACATTCTGAGTTGTTTTCATGAAACCTGCGCTTCCCCTACAAGAGTTCGACCTAACATTATAGGAAAACGTGTTTTCGTGAAGAAATCATGACAAACTAACACAAAATGAAGATTTCATTATAACTTGACATTCTGAGTTTATTTCATGAAATCTGCGCTTCCCCTACAAGAGTTCAACCTACCATTATAGGAAAACGTGTTTTCGTGAAGAAATCATGACAAACTAACACAAAATGAAGATTTCATTATAACTTGACATTCTGAGTTGTTTTCATGAAACCTGCGCTTCCCCTACAAGAGTTCAACCAACCATTATAGGAAAACGTGTTTTCGTGAAGAAATCATGACAAGCTAACACAAAATGAAGATTTCATTATAACTTGACATTCTGAGTTGTTTTCATGAAACCTGCGCTTCCCCTACAAGAGTTCGACCTAACATTATAGGAAAACGTGTTTTCGTGAAGAAATCATGACAAACTAACACAAAATGAAGATTTCATTATAACTTGACATTCTGAGTTTATTTCATGAAATCTGCGCTTCCCCTACAAGAGTTCAACCAACCATTATAGGAAAACGTGTTTTCGTGAAGAAATCATGACAAACTAACACAAAATGAAGATTTCATTATAACTTGACATTCTGAGTTGTTTTCATGAAACCTGCGCTTTCCCTACAAGAGTTCAACCTACCATTATAGGAAAACGTGTTTTCGTGAAGAAATCATGACAAACTAACACAAAATGAAGATTTCATTATAACTTGACATTCTGAGTTGTTTTCATGAAACCTGCGCTTCCCCTACAAGAGTTCGACCTAACATTATAGGAAAACGTGTTTTCGTGAAGAAATCATGACAAACTAACACAAAATGAAGATTTCATTATAACTTGACATTCTGAGTTTATTTCATGAAATCTGCGCTTCCCCTACAAGAGTTCGACCTACCATTATAGGAAAACGTGTTTTCGTGAAGAAATCATGACAAACTAACACAAAATGAAGATTTCATTATAACTTGACTTTCTGAGTTGTTTTCATGAAACCTGCGCTAACCCTACAAGAGTTCGACCTAACATTATAGGAAAACGTGTTTTCGTGAAGAAATCATGACAAACTAACACAAAATGAAGATTTCATTATAACTTGACATTCTGAGTTGTTTTCATGAAACCTGCGCTTCCCCTACAAGAGTTCGACCTACCATTATAGGAAAACGTGTTTTCGTGAAGAAATCATGACAAACTAACACAAAATGAAGATTTCATTATAACTTGACATTCTGAGTTGTTTTCATGAAACCTGCGCTTCCCCTACAAGAGTTCGACCTAACATTATAGGAAAACGTGTTTTCGTGAAGAAATCATGACAAACTAACACAAAATGAAGATTTCATTATAACTTGACATTCTGAGTTTATTTCATGAAATCTGCGCTTCCCCTACAAGAGTTCGACCTACCATTATAGGAAAACGTGTTTTCGTGAAGAAATCATGACAAACTAACACAAAATGAAGATTTCATTATAACTTGACTTTCTGAGTTGTTTTCATGAAACCTGCGCTAACCCTACAAGAGTTCGACCTAACATTATAGGAAAACGTGTTTTCGTGAAGAAATCATGACAAACTAACACAAAATGAAGATTTCATTATAACTTGACATTCTGAGTTGTTTTCATGAAACCTGCGCTTCCCCTACAAGAGTTCGACCTACCATTATAGGAAAACGTGTTTTCGTGAAGAAATCATGACAAACTAACACAAAATGAAGATTTCATTATAACTTGACATTCTGAGTTTATTTCATGAAACCTGCGCTTCCCCTACAAGAGTTCAACCTACCATTATAGAAAAAAGTGTTTTCGTGAAGGAATCATGACAAACTAACACAAAATGAAGATTTCATTATAACTTGACATTCTGAGTTGTTTTCATGAAACCTGCGCTTCCCCTATAAGAGTTCAACCTACCATTATAGAAAAACGTGTTTTCGTGAAGAAATCATGACAAACTAACACAAAATGAAGACTTCATTATAACTTGACATTCTGAGTTGTTTTCATGAAACCTGCGCTTCCCCTACAAGAGTTCAACCTACCATTATAGGAAAACGTGTTTTCGTGAAGAAATCATGACAAACTAACACAAAATGAAGATTTCATTATAACTTGACATTCTGAGTTGTTTTCATGAAACCTGCGCTTCCCCTACAAGAGTTCGACCTAACATTATAGGAAAACGTGTTTTCGTGAAGAAATCATGACAAACTAACACAAAATGAAGATTTCATTATAACTTGACATTCTGAGTTTATTTCATGAAATCTGCGCTTCCCCTACAAGAGTTCAACCTACCATTATAGGAAAACGTGTTTTCGTGAAGAAATCATGACAAACTAACACAAAATGAAGATTTCATTATAACTTGACATTCTGAGTTGTTTTCATGAAACCTGCGCTTCCCCTACAAGAGTTCAACCAACCATTATAGGAAAACGTGTTTTCGTGAAGAAATCATGACAAACTAACACAAAATGAAGATTTCATTATAACTTGACATTCTGAGTTGTTTTCATGAAACCTGCGCTTCCCCTACAAGAGTTCGACCTAACATTATAGGAAAACGTGTTTTCGTGAAGAAATCATGACAAACTAACACAAAATGAAGATTTCATTATAACTTGACATTCTGAGTTTATTTCATGAAATCTGCGCTTCCCCTACAAGAGTTCAACCAACCATTATAGGAAAACGTGTTTTCGTGAAGAAATCATGACAAACTAACACAAAATGAAGATTTCATTATAACTTGACATTCTGAGTTGTTTTCATGAAACCTGCGCTTTCCCTACAAGAGTTCAACCTACCATTATAGGAAAACGTGTTTTCGTGAAGAAATCATGACAAACTAACACAAAATGAAGATTTCATTATAACTTGACATTCTGAGTTGTTTTCATGAAACCTGCGCTTCCCCTACAAGAGTTCGACCTACCATTATAGGAAAACGTGTTTTCGTGAAGAAATCATGACAAACTAACACAAAATGAAGATTTCATTATAACTTGACATTCTGAGTTTATTTCATGAAATCTGCGCTTCCCCTACAAGAGTTCGACCTACCATTATAGGAAAACGTGTTTTCGTGAAGAAATCATGACAAACTAACACAAAATGAAGATTTCATTATAACTTGACTTTCTGAGTTGTTTTCATGAAACCTGCGCTAACCCTACAAGAGTTCGACCTAACATTATAGGAAAACGTGTTTTCGTGAAGAAATCATGACAAACTAACACAAAATGAAGATTTCATTATAACTTGACATTCTGAGTTGTTTTCATGAAACCTGCGCTTCCCCTACAAGAGTTCGACCTACCATTATAGGAAAACGTGTTTTCGTGAAGAAATCATGACAAACTAACACAAAATGAAGATTTCATTATAACTTGACATTCTGAGTTTATTTCATGAAACCTGCGCTTCCCCTACAAGAGTTCAACCTACCATTATAGAAAAAAGTGTTTTCGTGAAGGAATCATGACAAACTAACACAAAATGAAGATTTCATTATAACTTGACATTCTGAGTTGTTTTCATGAAACCTGCGCTTCCCCTATAAGAGTTCAACCTACCATTATAGAAAAACGTGTTTTCGTGAAGAAATCATGACAAACTAACACAAAATGAAGACTTCATTATAACTTGACATTCTGAGTTGTTTTCATGAAACCTGCGCTTCCCCTACAAGAGTTCAACCTACCATTATAGGAAAACGTGTTTTCGTGAAGAAATCATGACAAACTAACACAAAATGAAGATTTCATTATAACTTGACATTCTGAGTTGTTTTCATGAAACCTGCGCTTCCCCTACAAGAGTTCGACCTAACATTATAGGAAAACGTGTTTTCGTGAAGAAATCATGACAAACTAACACAAAATGAAGATTTCATTATAACTTGACATTCTGAGTTGTTTTCATGAAACCTGCGCTAACCCTACAAGAGTTCGACCTAACATTATAGGAAAACGTGTTTTCGTGAAGAAATCATGACAAACTAACACAAAATGAAGATTTCATTATAACTTGACATTCTGAGTTGTTTTCATGAAACCTGCGCTTCCCCTACAAGAGTTCGACCTACCATTATAGGAAAACGTGTTTTCGTGAAGAAATCATGACAAACTAACACAAAATGAAGATTTCATTATAACTTGACATTCTGAGTTTATTTCATGAAACCTGCGCTTCCCCTACAAGAGTTCAACCTACCATTATAGAAAAAAGTGTTTTCGTGAAGGAATCATGACAAACTAACACAAAATGAAGATTTCATTATAACTTGACATTCTGAGTTGTTTTCATGAAACCTGCGCTTCCCCTATAAGAGTTCAACCTACCATTATAGAAAAACGTGTTTTCGTGAAGAAATCATGACAAACTAACACAAAATGAAGACTTCATTATAACTTGACATTCTGAGTTGTTTTCATGAAACCTGCGCTTCCCCTACAAGAGTTCAACCTACCATTATAGGAAAACGTGTTTTCCTGAAGAAATCATGACAAACTAACACAAAATGAAGATTTCATTATAACTTGACATTCTGAGTTGTTTTCATGAAACCTGCGCTTCCCCTACAAGAGTTCAACCAACCATTATAGGAAAACGTGTTTTCGTGAAGAAATCATGACAAACTAACACAAAATGAAGATTTCATTATAACTTGACATTCTGAGTTGTTTTCATGAAACCTGCGCTTCCCCTACAAGAGTTCGACCTAACATTATAGGAAAACGTGTTTTCGTGAAGAAATCATGACAAACTAACACAAAATGAAGATTTCATTATAACTTGACATTCTGAGTTTATTTCATGAAATCTGCGCTTCCCCTACAAGAGTTCAACCAACCATTATAGGAAAACGTGTTTTCGTGAAGAAATCATGACAAACTAACACAAAATGAAGATTTCATTATAACTTGACATTCTGAGTTGTTTTCATGAAACCTGCGCTTCCCCTACAAGAGTTCGACCTAACATTATAGGAAAACGTGTTTTCGTGAAGAAATCATGACAAACTAACACAAAATGAAGATTTCATTATAACTTGACATTCTGAGTTTATTTCATGAAATCTGCGCTTCCCCTACAAGAGTTCAACCTACCATTATAGGAAAACGTGTTTTCATGAAGAAATCATGACAAACTAACACAAAATGAAGATTTCATTATAACTTGACATTCTGAGTTGTTTTCATGAAACCTGCGCTTCCCCTATAAGAGATCAACCTTCCATTATAGGAAAACGTGTTTTCGTGAAGAAATCATGACAAACTAACACAAAATGAAGATTTCATTATAACTTGACATTCTGAGTTGTTTTCATGAAACCTGCGCTTCCCCTACAAGAGTTCAACCTACCATTATAGGAAAACGTGTTTTCGTGAAGAAATCATGACAAACTAACACAAAATGAAGATTTCATTATAACTTGACATTCTGAGTTGTTTTCATGAAACCTGCGCTTCCCCTATAAGAGTTCAACCTACCATTATAGAAAAAAGTGTTTTCGTGAAGAAATCATGACAAACTAACACAAAATGAAGATTTCATTATAACTTGACATTCTGAGTTGTTTTCATGAAACCTGCGCTTCCCCTACAAGAGTTCAACCTACCATTATAGGAAAACGTGTTTTCGTGAAGAAATCATGACAAACTAACACAAAATGAAGATTTCATTATAACTTGACATTCTGAGTTGTTTTCATGAATCCTGCGCTTCCCCTACAAGAGTTCGACCTAACATAATACGAAAACGTGTTTTCGTGAAGAAATCATGACAAACTAACACAAAATGAAGATTTCATTATAACTTGACATTCTGAGTTTATTTCATGAAATCTGCGCTTCCCCTACAAGAGTTCAACCTACCATTATAGGAAAACGTGTTTTCGTGAAGAAATCATGACAAACTAACACAAAATGAAGATTTCATTATAACTTGACATTCTGAGTTGTTTTCATGAAACCTGCGCTAACCCTACAAGAGTTCGACCTAACATTATAGGAAAACGTGTTTTCGTGAAGAAATCATGACAAACTAACACAAAATGAAGATTTCATTATAACTTGACATTCTGAGTTGTTTTCATGAAACCTGCGCTTCCCCTACAAGAGTTCGACCTACCATTATAGGAAAACGTGTTTTCGTGAAGAAATCATGACAAACTAACACAAAATGAAGATTTCATTATAACTTGACATTCTGAGTTTATTTCATGAAACCTGCGCTTCCCCTACAAGAGTTCAACCTACCATTATAGAAAAAAGTGTTTTCGTGAAGGAATCATGACAAACTAACACAAAATGAAGATTTCATTATAACTTGACATTCTGAGTTGTTTTCATGAAACCTGCGCTTCCCCTATAAGAGTTCAACCTACCATTATAGAAAAACGTGTTTTCGTGAAGAAATCATGACAAACTAACACAAAATGAAGACTTCATTATAACTTGACATTCTGAGTTGTTTTCATGAAACCTGCGCTTCCCCTACAAGAGTTCAACCTACCATTATAGGAAAACGTGTTTTCCTGAAGAAATCATGACAAACTAACACAAAATGAAGACTTCATTATAACTTGACATTCTGAGTTGTTTTCATGAAACCTGCGCTTCCCCTACAAGAGTTCAACCTACCATTATAGGAAAACGTGTTTTCGTGAAGAAATCATGACAAACTAACACAAAATGAAGATTTCATTATAACTTGACATTCTGAGTTGTTTTCATGAAACCTGCGCTTCCCCTACAAGAGTTCGACCTAACATTATAGGAAAACGTGTTTTCGTGAAGAAATCATGACAAACTAACACAAAATGAAGATTTCATTATAACTTGACATTCTGAGTTTATTTCATGAAATCTGCGCTTCCCCTACAAGAGTTCAACCTACCATTATAGGAAAACGTGTTTTCGTGAAGAAATCATGACAAACTAACACAAAATGAAGATTTCATTATAACTTGACATTCTGAGTTGTTTTCATGAAACCTGCGCTTCCCCTACAACAGTTCAACCAACCATTATAGGAAAACGTGTTTTCGTGAAGAAATCATGACAAACTAACACAAAATGAAGATTTCATTATAACTTGACATTCTGAGTTGTTTTCATGAAACCTGCGCTTCCCCTACAAGAGTTCGACCTAACATTATAGGAAAACGTGTTTTCGTGAAGAAATCATGACAAACTAACACAAAATGAAGATTTCATTATAACTTGACATTCTGAGTTTATTTCATGAAATCTGCGCTTCCCCTACAAGAGTTCAACCTACCATTATAGGAAAACGTGTTTTCATGAAGAAATCATGACAAACTAACACAAAATGAAGATTTCATTATAACTTGACATTCTGAGTTGTTTTCATGAAACCTGCGCTTCCCCTATAAGAGATCAACCTTCCATTATAGGAAAACGTGTTTTCGTGAAGAAATCATGACAAACTAACACAAAATGAAGATTTCATTATAACTTGACATTCTGAGTTGTTTTCATGAAACCTGCGCTTCCCCTACAAGAGTTCAACCTACCATTATAGGAAAACGTGTTTTCGTGAAGAAATCATGACAAACTAACACAAAATGAAGATTTCATTATAACTTGACATTCTGAGTTGTTTTCATGAAACCTGCGCTTCCCCTATAAGAGTTCAACCTACCATTATAGAAAAAAGTGTTTTCGTGAAGAAATCATGACAAACTAACACAAAATGAAGATTTCATTATAACTTGACATTCTGAGTTGTTTTCATGAAACCTGCGCTTCCCCTACAAGAGTTCAACCTACCATTATAGGAAAACGTGTTTTCGTGAAGAAATCATGACAAACTAACACAAAATGAAGATTTCATTATAACTTGACATTCTGAGTTGTTTTCATGAAACCTGCGCTTCCCCTACAAGAGTTCGACCTAACATAATACGAAAACGTGTTTTCGTGAAGAAATCATGACAAACTAACACAAAATGAAGATTTCATTATAACTTGACATTCTGAGTTTATTTCATGAAATCTGCGCTTCCCCTACAAGAGTTCAACCTACCATTATAGGAAAACGTGTTTTCGTGAAGAAATCATGACAAACTAACACAAAATGAAGATTTCATTATAACTTGACATTCTGAGTTGTTTTCATGAAACCTGCGCTAACCCTACAAGAGTTCGACCTAACATTATAGGAAAACGTGTTTTCGTGAAGAAATCATGACAAACTAACACAAAATGAAGATTTCATTATAACTTGACATTCTGAGTTGTTTTCATGAAACCTGCGCTTCCCCTACAAGAGTTCGACCTACCATTATAGGAAAACGTGTTTTCGTGAAGAAATCATGACAAACTAACACAAAATGAAGATTTCATTATAACTTGACATTCTGAGTTTATTTCATGAAACCTGCGCTTCCCCTACAAGAGTTCAACCTACCATTATAGAAAAAAGTGTTTTCGTGAAGGAATCATGACAAACTAACACAAAATGAAGATTTCATTATAACTTGACATTCTGAGTTGTTTTCATGAAACCTGCGCTTCCCCTATAAGAGTTCAACCTACCATTATAGAAAAACGTGTTTTCGTGAAGAAATCATGACAAACTAACACAAAATGAAGACTTCATTATAACTTGACATTCTGAGTTGTTTTCATGAAACCTGCGCTTCCCCTACAAGAGTTCAACCTACCATTATAGGAAAACGTGTTTTCCTGAAGAAATCATGACAAACTAACACAAAATGAAGACTTCATTATAACTTGACATTCTGAGTTGTTTTCATGAAACCTGCGCTTCCCCTACAAGAGTTCAACCTACCATTATAGGAAAACGTGTTTTCGTGAAGAAATCATGACAAACTAACACAAAATGAAGATTTCATTATAACTTGACATTCTGAGTTGTTTTCATGAAACCTGCGCTTCCCCTACAAGAGTTCGACCTAACATTATAGGAAAACGTGTTTTCGTGAAGAAATCATGACAAACTAACACAAAATGAAGATTTCATTATAACTTGACATTCTGAGTTTATTTCATGAAATCTGCGCTTCCCCTACAAGAGTTCGACCTACCATTATAGGAAAACGTGTTTTCGTGAAGAAATCATGACAAACTAACACAAAATGTAGATTTCATTATAACTTGACATTCTGAGTTGTTTTCATGAAACCTGCGCTAACCCTACAAGAGTTCGACCTAACATTATAGGAAAACGTGTTTTCGTGAAGAAATCATGACAAACTAACACAAAATGAAGATTTCATTATAACTTGACATTCTGAGTTGTTTTCATGAAACCTGCGCTTCCCCTACAAGAGTTCGACCTACCATTATAGGAAAACGTGTTTTCGTGAAGAAATCATGACAAACTAACACAAAATGAAGATTTCATTATAACTTGACATTCTGAGTTTATTTCATGAAACCTGCGCTTCCCCTACAAGAGTTCAACCTACCATTATAGAAAAAAGTGTTTTCGTGAAGGAATCATGACAAACTAACACAAAATGAAGATTTCATTATAACTTGACATTCTGAGTTGTTTTCATGAAACCTGCGCTTCCCCTATAAGAGTTCAACCTACCATTATAGAAAAACGTGTTTTCGTGAAGAAATCATGACAAACTAACACAAAATGAAGACTTCATTATAACTTGACATTCTGAGTTGTTTTCATGAAACCTGCGCTTCCCCTACAAGAGTTCAACCTACCATTATAGGAAAACGTGTTTTCCTGAAGAAATCATGACAAACTAACACAAAATGAAGATTTCATTATAACTTGACATTCTGAGTTGTTTTCATGAAACCTGCGCTTCCCCTACAAGAGTTCAACCAACCATTATAGGAAAACGTGTTTTCGTGAAGAAATCATGACAAACTAACACAAAATGAAGATTTCATTATAACTTGACATTCTGAGTTGTTTTCATGAAACCTGCGCTTCCCCTACAAGAGTTCGACCTAACATTATAGGAAAACGTGTTTTCGTGAAGAAATCATGACAAACTAACACAAAATGAAGATTTCATTATAACTTGACATTCTGAGTTTATTTCATGAAATCTGCGCTTCCCCTACAAGAGTTCAACCAACCATTATAGGAAAACGTGTTTTCGTGAAGAAATCATGACAAACTAACACAAAATGAAGATTTCATTATAACTTGACATTCTGAGTTGTTTTCATGAAACCTGCGCTTCCCCTACAAGAGTTCGACCTAACATTATAGGAAAACGTGTTTTCGTGAAGAAATCATGACAAACTAACACAAAATGAAGATTTCATTATAACTTGACATTCTGAGTTTATTTCATGAAATCTGCGCTTCCCCTACAAGAGTTCAACCTACCATTATAGGAAAACGTGTTTTCATGAAGAAATCATGACAAACTAACACAAAATGAAGATTTCATTATAACTTGACATTCTGAGTTGTTTTCATGAAACCTGCGCTTCCCCTATAAGAGATCAACCTACCATTATAGGAAAACGTGTTTTCGTGAAGAAATCATGACAAACTAACACAAAATGAAGATTTCATTATAACTTGACATTCTGAGTTGTTTTCATGAAACCTGCGCTTCCCCTACAAGAGTTCAACCTACCATTATAGGAAAACGTGTTTTCGTGAAGAAATCATGACAAACTAACACAAAATGAAGATTTCATTATAACTTGACATTCTGAGTTGTTTTCATGAAACCTGCGCTTCCCCTATAAGAGTTCAACCTACCATTATAGAAAAAAGTGTTTTCGTGAAGAAATCATGACAAACTAACACAAAATGAAGATTTCATTATAACTTGACATTCTGAGTTGTTTTCATGAAACCTGCGCTTCCCCTACAAGAGTTCAACCTACCATTATAGGAAAACGTGTTTTCGTGAAGAAATCATGACAAACTAACACAAAATGAAGATTTCATTATAACTTGACATTCTGAGTTGTTTTCATGAAACCTGCGCTTCCCCTACAAGAGTTCGACCTAACATAATACGAAAACGTGTTTTCGTGAAGAAATCATGACAAACTAACACAAAATGAAGATTTCATTATAACTTGACATTCTGAGTTTATTTCATGAAATCTGCGCTTCCCCTACAAGAGTTCAACCTACCATTATAGGAAAACGTGTTTTCGTGAAGAAATCATGACAAACTAACACAAAATGAAGATTTCATTATAACTTGACATTCTGAGTTGTTTTCATGAAACCTGCGCTAACCCTACAAGAGTTCGACCTAACATTATAGGAAAACGTGTTTTCGTGAAGAAATCATGACAAACTAACACAAAATGAAGATTTCATTATAACTTGACATTCTGAGTTGTTTTCATGAAACCTGCGCTTCCCCTACAAGAGTTCGACCTACCATTATAGGAAAACGTGTTTTCGTGAAGAAATCATGACAAACTAACACAAAATGAAGATTTCATTATAACTTGACATTCTGAGTTTATTTCATGAAACCTGCGCTTCCCCTACAAGAGTTCAACCTACCATTATAGAAAAAAGTGTTTTCGTGAAGGAATCATGACAAACTAACACAAAATGAAGATTTCATTATAACTTGACATTCTGAGTTGTTTTCATGAAACCTGCGCTTCCCCTATAAGAGTTCAACCTACCATTATAGAAAAACGTGTTTTCGTGAAGAAATCATGACAAACTAACACAAAATGAAGACTTCATTATAACTTGACATTCTGAGTTGTTTTCATGAAACCTGCGCTTCCCCTACAAGAGTTCAACCTACCATTATAGGAAAACGTGTTTTCCTGAAGAAATCATGACAAACTAACACAAAATGAAGATTTCATTATAACTTGACATTCTGAGTTGTTTTCATGAAACCTGCGCTTCCCCTACAAGAGTTCAACCAACCATTATAGGAAAACGTGTTTTCGTGAAGAAATCATGACAAACTAACACAAAATGAAGATTTCATTATAACTTGACATTCTGAGTTGTTTTCATGAAACCTGCGCTTCCCCTACAAGAGTTCGACCTAACATTATAGGAAAACGTGTTTTCGTGAAGAAATCATGACAAACTAACACAAAATGAAGATTTCATTATAACTTGACATTCTGAGTTTATTTCATGAAATCTGCGCTTCCTCTACAAGAGTTCAACCAACCATTATAGGAAAACGTGTTTTCGTGAAGAAATCATGACAAACTAACACAAAATGAAGATTTCATTATAACTTGACATTCTGAGTTGTTTTCATGAAACCTGCGCTTCCCCTACAAGAGTTCGACCTAACATTATAGGAAAACGTGTTTTCGTGAAGAAATCATGACAAACTAACACAAAATGAAGATTTCATTATAACTTGACATTCTGAGTTTATTTCATGAAATCTGCGCTTCCCCTACAAGAGTTCAACCTACCATTATAGGAAAACGTGTTTTCATGAAGAAATCATGACAAACTAACACAAAATGAAGATTTCATTATAACTTGACATTCTGAGTTGTTTTCATGAAACCTGCGCTTCCCCTATAAGAGATCAACCTACCATTATAGGAAAACGTGTTTTCGTGAAGAAATCATGACAAACTAACACAAAATGAAGATTTCATTATAACTTGACATTCTGAGTTGTTTTCATGAAACCTGCGCTTCCCCTACAAGAGTTCAACCTACCATTATAGGAAAACGTGTTTTCGTGAAGAAATCATGACAAACTAACACAAAATGAAGATTTCATTATAACTTGACATTCTGAGTTGTTTTCATGAAACCTGCGCTTCCCCTACAAGCGTTCAACCTACCATTATAGGAAAACGTGTTTTCGTGAAGAAATCATGACAAACTAACACAAAATGAAGATTTCATTATAACTTGACATTCTGAGTTGTTTTCATGAAACCTGCGCTTCCCCTATAAGAGTTCAACCTACCATTATAGAAAAAAGTGTTTTCGTGAAGAAATCATGACAAACTAACACAAAATGAAGATTTCATTATAACTTGACATTCTGAGTTGTTTTCATGAAACCTGCGCTTCCCCTACAAGAGTTCAACCTACCATTATAGGAAAACGTGTTTTCGTGAAGAAATCATGACAAACTAACACAAAATGAAGATTTCATTATAACTTGACATTCTGAGTTTATTTCATGAAATCTGCGCTTCCCCTACAAGAGTTCAACCTACCATTATAGGAAAACGTGTTTTCGTGAAGAAATCATGACAAACTAACACAAAATGAAGATTTCATTATAACTTGACATTCTGAGTTGTTTTCATGAAACCTGCGCTTCCCCTACAAGAGTTCAACCAACCATTATAGGAAAACGTGTTTTCGTGAAGAAATCATGACAAACTAACACAAAATGAAGATTTCATTATAACTTGACATTCTGAGTTGTTTTCATGAAACCTGCGCTTCCCCTACAAGAGTTCGACCTAACATTATAGGAAAACGTGTTTTCGTGAAGAAATCATGACAAACTAACACAAAATGAAGATTTCATTATAACTTGACATTCTGAGTTTATTTCATGAAACCTGCGCTTCCCCTACAAGAGTTCGACCAACCATTATAGGAAAACGTGTTTTCGTGAAGAAATCATGACAAACTAACACAAAATGAAGATTTCATTATAACTTGACATTCTGAGTTGTTTTCATGAAACCTGCGCTTTCCCTACAAGAGTTCAACCTACCATTATAGGAAAACGTGTTTTCGTGAAGAAATCATGACAAACTAACACAAAATGAAGATTTCATTATAACTTGACATTCTGAGTTGTTTTCATGAAACCTGCGCTTCCCCTACAAGAGTTCGACCTAACATTATAGGAAAACGTGTTTTCGTGAAGAAATCATGACAAACTAACACAAAATGAAGATTTCATTATAACTTGACATTCTGAGTTTATTTCATGAAATCTGCGCTAACCCTACAAGAGTTCGACCTAACATTATAGGAAAACGTGTTTTCGTGAAGAAATCATGACAAACTAACACAAAATGAAGATTTCATTATAACTTGACATTCTGAGTTGTTTTCATGAAACCTGCGCTTCCCCTACAAGAGTTCGACCTACCATTATAGGAAAACGTGTTTTCGTGAAGAAATCATGACAAACTAACACAAAATGAAGATTTCATTATAACTTGACATTCTGAGTTTATTTCATGAAACCTGCGCTTCCCCTACAAGAGTTCAACCTACCATTATAGAAAATAGTGTTTTCGTGAAGGAATCATGACAAACTAACACAAAATGAAGATTTCATTATAACTTGACATTCTGAGTTGTTTTCATGAAACCTGCGCTTCCCCTATAAGAGTTCAACCTACCATTATAGAAAAACGTGTTTTCGTGAAGAAATCATGACAAACTAACACAAAATGAAGACTTCATTATAACTTGACATTCTGAGTTGTTTTCATGAAACCTGCGCTTCCCCTACAAGAGTTCAACCTACCATTATAGGAAAACGTGTTTTCCTGAAGAAATCATGACAAACTAACACAAAATGAAGATTTCATTATAACTTGACATTCTGAGTTGTTTTCATGAAACCTGCGCTTCCCCTACAAGAGTTCAACCAACCATTATAGGAAAACGTGTTTTCGTGAAGAAATCATGACAAACTAACACAAAATGAAGATTTCATTATAACTTGACATTCTGAGTTGTTTTCATGAAACCTGCGCTTCCCCTACAAGAGTTCGACCTAACATTATAGGAAAACGTGTTTTCGTGAAGAAATCATGACAAACTAACACAAAATGAAGATTTCATTATAACTTGACATTCTGAGTTGTTTTCATGAAACCTGCGCTAACCCTACAAGAGTTCGACCTAACATTATAGGAAAACGTGTTTTCGTGAAGAAATCATGACAAACTAACACAAAATGAAGATTTCATTATAACTTGACATTCTGAGTTTATTTCATGAAATCTGCGCTTCCCCTACAAGAGTTCAACCTACCATTATAGGAAAACGTGTTTTCATGAAGAAATCATGACAAACTAACACAAAATGAAGATTTCATTATAACTTGACATTCTGAGTTGTTTTCATGAAACCTGCGCTTCCCCTATAAGAGTTCAACCTACCATTATAGGAAAACGTGTTTTCGTGAAGAAATCATGACAAACTAACACAAAATGAAGATTTCATTATAACTTGACATTCTGAGTTGTTTTCATGAAACCTCCGCTTCCCCTATAAGAGTTCAACCTACCATTATAGAAAAAAGTGTTTTCGTGAAGAAATCATGACAAACTAACACAAAATGAAGATTTCATTATAACTTGACATTCTGAGTTGTTTTCATGAAACCTGCGCTTCCCCTACAAGAGTTCAACCTACCATTATAGGAAAACGTGTTTTCGTGAAGAAATCACGACAAACTAACACAAAATGAAGATTTCATTATAACTTGACATTCTGAGTTTATTTCATGAAACCTGCGCTTCCCCTACAAGAGTTCAACCTACCATTATAGGAAAACGTGTTTTCGTGAAGAAATCATGACAAACTAACACAAAATGAAGATTTCATTATAACTTGACATTCTGAGTTGTTTTCATGAAACCTGCGCTTCCCCTATAAGAGTTCAACCTACCATTATAGAAAAACGTGTTTTCGTGAAGGAATCATGACAAACTAACACAAAATGAAGATTTCATTATAACTTGACATTCTGAGTTGTTTTCATGAAACCTGCGCTTCCCCTACAAGAGTTCGACCTACCATTATAGGAAAACGTGTTTTCATGAAGAAATCATGACAAACTAACACAAAATGAAGATTTCATTATAACTTGACATTCTGAGTTGTTTTCATGAAACCTGCGCTTCCCCTATAAGTGTTCAACCTACCATTATAGAAAAACGTGTTTTCGTGAAGAAATCATGACAAACTAACACAAAATGAAGACTTCATTATAACTTGACATTCTGAGTTGTTTTCATGAAACCTGCGCTTCCCCTACAAGAGCTCGACCTACCATTATAGAAAAAAGTGTTTTCGTGAAGAAATCATGACAAACTAACACAAAATGAAGATTTCATTATAACTTGACATTCTGAGTTGTTTTCATGAAACCTGCGCTTCCCCTACAAGAGTTCAACCTACCATTATAGGAAAACGTGTTTTCGTGAAGAAATCATGACAAACTAACACAAAATGAAGATTTCATTATAACTTGACATTCTGAGTTGTTTTCATGAAACCTGCGCTTCCCCTACAAGAGTTCGACCTAACATTATAGGAAAACGTGTTTTCGTGAAGAAATCATGACAAACTAACACAAAATGAAGATTTCATTATAACTTGACATTCTGAGTTTATTTCATGAAATCTGCGCTTCCCCTACAAGAGTTCAACCTACCATTATAGGAAAACGTGTTTTCGTGAAGAAATCATGACAAACTAACACAAAATGAAGATTTCATTATAACTTGACATTCTGAGTTGTTTTCATGAAACCTGCGCTTCCCCTACAAGAGTTCAACCTACCATTATAGGAAAACGTGTTTTCGTGAAGAAATCATGACAAACTAACACAAAATGAAGATTTCATTATAACTTGACATTCTGAGTTGTTTTCATGAAACCTGCGCTTCCCCTATAAGAGTTCAACCTACCATTATAGAAAAAAGTGTTTTCGTGAAGAAATCATGACAAACTAACACAAAATGAAGATTTCATTATAACTTGACATTCTGAGTTGTTTTCATGAAACCTGCGCTTCCCCTACAAGAGTTCAACCTACCATTATAGGAAAACGTGTTTTCGTGAAGAAATCATGACAAACTAACACAAAATGAAGATTTCATTATAACTTGACATTCTGAGTTGTTTTCATGAAACCTGCGCTTCCCCTACAAGAGTTCGACCTAACATAATACGAAAACGTGTTTTCGTGAAGAAATCATGACAAACTAACACAAAATGAAGATTTCATTATAACTTGACATTCTGAGTTTATTTCATGAAATCTGCGCTTCCCCTACAAGAGTTCAACCTACCATTATAGGAAAACGTGTTTTCGTGAAGAAATCATGACAAACTAACACAAAATGAAGATTTCATTATAACTTGACATTCTGAGTTGTTTTCATGAAACCTGCGCTAACCCTACAAGAGTTCGACCTAACATTATAGGAAAACGTGTTTTCGTGAAGAAATCATGACAAACTAACACAAAATGAAGATTTCATTATAACTTGACATTCTGAGTTGTTTTCATGAAACCTGCGCTTCCCCTACAAGAGTTCGACCTACCATTATAGGAAAACGTGTTTTCGTGAAGAAATCATGACAAACTAACACAAAATGAAGATTTCATTATAACTTGACATTCTGAGTTTATTTCATGAAACCTGCGCTTCCCCTACAAGAGTTCAACCTACCATTATAGAAAAAAGTGTTTTCGTGAAGGAATCATGACAAACTAACACAAAATGAAGATTTCATTATAACTTGACATTCTGAGTTGTTTTCATGAAACCTGCGCTTCCCCTATAAGAGTTCAACCTACCATTATAGAAAAACGTGTTTTCGTGAAGAAATCATGACAAACTAACACAAAATGAAGACTTCATTATAACTTGACATTCTGAGTTGTTTTCATGAAACCTGCGCTTCCCCTACAAGAGTTCAACCTACCATTATAGGAAAACGTGTTTTCCTGAAGAAATCATGACAAACTAACACAAAATGAAGACTTCATTATAACTTGACATTCTGAGTTGTTTTCATGAAACCTGCGCTTCCCCTACAAGAGTTCAACCTACCATTATAGGAAAACGTGTTTTCGTGAAGAAATCATGACAAACTAACACAAAATGAAGATTTCATTATAACTTGACATTCTGAGTTGTTTTCATGAAACCTGCGCTTCCCCTACAAGAGTTCGACCTAACATTATAGGAAAACGTGTTTTCGTGAAGAAATCATGACAAACTAACACAAAATGAAGATTTCATTATAACTTGACATTCTGAGTTTATTTCATGAAATCTGCGCTTCCCCTACAAGAGTTCAACCTACCATTATAGGAAAACGTGTTTTCGTGAAGAAATCATGACAAACTAACACAAAATGAAGATTTCATTATAACTTGACATTCTGAGTTGTTTTCATGAAACCTGCGCTTCCCCTACAAGAGTTCAACCAACCATTATAGGAAAACGTGTTTTCGTGAAGAAATCATGACAAACTAACACAAAATGAAGATTTCATTATAACTTGACATTCTGAGTTGTTTTCATGAAACCTGCGCTTCCCCTACAAGAGTTCGACCTAACATTATAGGAAAACGTGTTTTCGTGAAGAAATCATGACAAACTAACACAAAATGAAGATTTCATTATAACTTGACATTCTGAGTTGTTTTCATGAATCCTGCGCTTTCCCTACAAGAGTTCGACCTACCATTATAGGAAAACGTGTTTTCGTGAAGAAATCATGACAAACTAACACAAAATGAAGATTTCATTATAACTTGACATTCTGAGTTGTTTTCATGAAACCTGCGCTTTCCCTACAAGAGTTCAACCTACCATTATAGGAAAACGTGTTTTCGTGAAGAAATCATGACAAACTAACACAAAATGAAGATTTCATTATAACTTGACATTCTGAGTTGTTTTCATGAAACCTGCGCTTCCCCTACAAGAGTTCGACCTAACATTATAGGAAAACGTGTTTTCGTGAAGAAATCATGACAAACTAACACAAAATGAAGATTTCATTATAACTTGACATTCTGAGTTTATTTCATGAAATCTGCGCTTCCCCTACAAGAGTTCGACCTACCATTATAGGAAAACGTGTTTTCGTGAAGAAATCATGACAAACTAACACAAAATGTAGATTTCATTATAACTTGACATTCTGAGTTGTTTTCATGAAACCTGCGCTAACCCTACAAGAGTTCGACCTAACATTATAGGAAAACGTGTTTTCGTGAAGAAATCATGACAAACTAACACAAAATGAAGATTTCATTATAACTTGACATTCTGAGTTGTTTTCATGAAACCTGCGCTTCCCCTACAAGAGTTCGACCTACCATTATAGGAAAACGTGTTTTCGTGAAGAAATCATGACAAACTAACACAAAATGAAGATTTCATTATAACTTGACATTCTGAGTTTATTTCATGAAACCTGCGCTTCCCCTACAAGAGTTCAACCTACCATTATAGAAAAAAGTGTTTTCGTGAAGGAATCATGACAAACTAACACAAAATGAAGATTTCATTATAACTTGACATTCTGAGTTGTTTTCATGAAACCTGCGCTTCCCCTATAAGAGTTCAACCTACCATTATAGAAAAACGTGTTTTCGTGAAGAAATCATGACAAACTAACACAAAATGAAGACTTCATTATAACTTGACATTCTGAGTTGTTTTCATGAAACCTGCGCTTCCCCTACAAGAGTTCAACCTACCATTATAGGAAAACGTGTTTTCCTGAAGAAATCATGACAAACTAACACAAAATGAAGATTTCATTATAACTTGACATTCTGAGTTGTTTTCATGAAACCTGCGCTTCCCCTACAAGAGTTCAACCAACCATTATAGGAAAACGTGTTTTCGTGAAGAAATCATGACAAACTAACACAAAATGAAGATTTCATTATAACTTGACATTCTGAGTTGTTTTCATGAAACCTGCGCTTCCCCTACAAGAGTTCGACCTAACATTATAGGAAAACGTGTTTTCGTGAAGAAATCATGACAAACTAACACAAAATGAAGATTTCATTATAACTTGACATTCTGAGTTTATTTCATGAAATCTGCGCTTCCCCTACAAGAGTTCAACCAACCATTATAGGAAAACGTGTTTTCGTGAAGAAATCATGACAAACTAACACAAAATGAAGATTTCATTATAACTTGACATTCTGAGTTGTTTTCATGAAACCTGCGCTTCCCCTACAAGAGTTCGACCTAACATTATAGGAAAACGTGTTTTCGTGAAGAAATCATGACAAACTAACACAAAATGAAGATTTCATTATAACTTGACATTCTGAGTTTATTTCATGAAATCTGCGCTTCCCCTACAAGAGTTCAACCTACCATTATAGGAAAACGTGTTTTCATGAAGAAATCATGACAAACTAACACAAAATGAAGATTTCATTATAACTTGACATTCTGAGTTGTTTTCATGAAACCTGCGCTTCCCCTATAAGAGATCAACCTACCATTATAGGAAAACGTGTTTTCGTGAAGAAATCATGACAAACTAACACAAAATGAAGATTTCATTATAACTTGACATTCTGAGTTGTTTTCATGAAACCTGCGCTTCCCCTACAAGAGTTCAACCTACCATTATAGGAAAACGTGTTTTCGTGAAGAAATCATGACAAACTAACACAAAATGAAGATTTCATTATAACTTGACATTCTGAGTTGTTTTCATGAAACCTGCGCTTCCCCTACAAGAATTCGACCTAACATAATACGAAAACGTGTTTTCGTGAAGAAATCATGACAAACTAACACAAAATGAAGATTTCATTATAACTTGACATTCTGAGTTTATTTCATGAAATCTGCGCTTCCCCTACAAGAGTTCAACCTACCATTATAGGAAAACGTGTTTTCGTGAAGAAATCATGACAAACTAACACAAAATGAAGATTTCATTATAACTTGACATTCTGAGTTGTTTTCATGAAACCTGCGCTAACCCTACAAGAGTTCGACCTAACATTATAGGAAAACGTGTTTTCGTGAAGAAATCATGACAAACTAACACAAAATGAAGATTTCATTATAACTTGACATTCTGAGTTGTTTTCATGAAACCTGCGCTTCCCCTACAAGAGTTCGACCTACCATTATAGGAAAACGTGTTTTCGTGAAGAAATCATGACAAACTAACACAAAATGAAGATTTCATTATAACTTGACATTCTGAGTTTATTTCATGAAACCTGCGCTTCCCCTACAAGAGTTCAACCTACCATTATAGAAAAAAGTGTTTTCGTGAAGGAATCATGACAAACTAACACAAAATGAAGATTTCATTATAACTTGACATTCTGAGTTGTTTTCATGAAACCTGCGCTTCCCCTATAAGAGTTCAACCTACCATTATAGAAAAACGTGTTTTCGTGAAGAAATCATGACAAACTAACACAAAATGAAGACTTCATTATAACTTGACATTCTGAGTTGTTTTCATGAAACCTGCGCTTCCCCTACAAGAGTTCAACCTACCATTATAGGAAAACGTGTTTTCCTGAAGAAATCATGACAAACTAACACAAAATGAAGATTTCATTATAACTTGACATTCTGAGTTGTTTTCATGAAACCTGCGCTTCCCCTACAAGAGTTCAACCAACCATTATAGGAAAACGTGTTTTCGTGAAGAAATCATGACAAACTAACACAAAATGAAGATTTCATTATAACTTGACATTCTGAGTTGTTTTCATGAAACCTGCGCTTCCCCTACAAGAGTTCGACCTAACATTATAGGAAAACGTGTTTTCGTGAAGAAATCATGACAAACTAACACAAAATGAAGATTTCATTATAACTTGACATTCTGAGTTTATTTCATGAAATCTGCGCTTCCTCTACAAGAGTTCAACCAACCATTATAGGAAAACGTGTTTTCGTGAAGAAATCATGACAAACTAACACAAAATGAAGATTTCATTATAACTTGACATTCTGAGTTGTTTTCATGAAACCTGCGCTTCCCCTACAAGAGTTCGACCTAACATTATAGGAAAACGTGTTTTCGTGAAGAAATCATGACAAACTAACACAAAATGAAGATTTCATTATAACTTGACATTCTGAGTTTATTTCATGAAATCTGCGCTTCCCCTACAAGAGTTCAACCTACCATTATAGGAAAACGTGTTTTCATGAAGAAATCATGACAAACTAACACAAAATGAAGATTTCATTATAACTTGACATTCTGAGTTGTTTTCATGAAACCTGCGCTTCCCCTATAAGAGATCAACCTACCATTATAGGAAAACGTGTTTTCGTGAAGAAATCATGACAAACTAACACAAAATGAAGATTTCATTATAACTTGACATTCTGAGTTGTTTTCATGAAACCTGCGCTTCCCCTACAAGAGTTCAACCTACCATTATAGGAAAACGTGTTTTCGTGAAGAAATCATGACAAACTAACACAAAATGAAGATTTCATTATAACTTGACATTCTGAGTTGTTTTCATGAAACCTGCGCTTCCCCTACAAGCGTTCAACCTACCATTATAGGAAAACGTGTTTTCGTGAAGAAATCATGACAAACTAACACAAAATGAAGATTTCATTATAACTTGACATTCTGAGTTGTTTTCATGAAACCTGCGCTTCCCCTATAAGAGTTCAACCTACCATTATAGAAAAAAGTGTTTTCGTGAAGAAATCATGACAAACTAACACAAAATGAAGATTTCATTATAACTTGACATTCTGAGTTGTTTTCATGAAACCTGCGCTTCCCCTACAAGAGTTCGACCTAACATTATAGGAAAACGTGTTTTCGTGAAGAAATCATGACAAACTAACACAAAATGAAGATTTCATTATAACTTGACATTCTGAGTTTATTTCATGAAACCTGCGCTTCCCCTACAAGAGTTCGACCAACCATTATAGGAAAACGTGTTTTCGTGAAGAAATCATGACAAACTAACACAAAATGAAGATTTCATTATAACTTGACATTCTGAGTTGTTTTCATGAAACCTGCGCTTTCCCTACAAGAGTTCAACCTACCATTATAGGAAAACGTGTTTTCGTGAAGAAATCATGACAAACTAACACAAAATGAAGATTTCATTATAACTTGACATTCTGAGTTGTTTTCATGAAACCTGCGCTTCCCCTACAAGAGTTCGACCTAACATTATAGGAAAACGTGTTTTCGTGAAGAAATCATGACAAACTAACACAAAATGAAGATTTCATTATAACTTGACATTCTGAGTTTATTTCATGAAATCTGCGCTAACCCTACAAGAGTTCGACCTAACATTATAGGAAAACGTGTTTTCGTGAAGAAATCATGACAAACTAACACAAAATGAAGATTTCATTATAACTTGACATTCTGAGTTGTTTTCATGAAACCTGCGCTTCCCCTACAAGAGTTCGACCTACCATTATAGGAAAACGTGTTTTCGTGAAGAAATCATGACAAACTAACACAAAATGAAGATTTCATTATAACTTGACATTCTGAGTTTATTTCATGAAACCTGCGCTTCCCCTACAAGAGTTCAACCTACCATTATAGAAAAAAGTGTTTTCGTGAAGGAATCATGACAAACTAACACAAAATGAAGATTTCATTATAACTTGACATTCTGAGTTGTTTTCATGAAACCTGCGCTTCCCCTATAAGAGTTCAACCTACCATTATAGAAAAACGTGTTTTCGTGAAGAAATCATGACAAACTAACACAAAATGAAGACTTCATTATAACTTGACATTCTGAGTTGTTTTCATGAAACCTGCGCTTCCCCTACAAGAGTTCAACCTACCATTATAGGAAAACGTGTTTTCCTGAAGAAATCATGACAAACTAACACAAAATGAAGATTTCATTATAACTTGACATTCTGAGTTGTTTTCATGAAACCTGCGCTTCCCCTACAAGAGTTCAACCAACCATTATAGGAAAACGTGTTTTCGTGAAGAAATCATGACAAACTAACACAAAATGAAGATTTCATTATAACTTGACATTCTGAGTTGTTTTCATGAAACCTGCGCTTCCCCTACAAGAGTTCGACCTAACATTATAGGAAAACGTGTTTTCGTGAAGAAATCATGACAAACTAACACAAAATGAAGATTTCATTATAACTTGACATTCTGAGTTGTTTTCATGAAACCTGCGCTAACCCTACAAGAGTTCGACCTAACATTATAGGAAAACGTGTTTTCGTGAAGAAATCATGACAAACTAACACAAAATGAAGATTTCATTATAACTTGACATTCTGAGTTTATTTCATGAAATCTGCGCTTCCCCTACAAGAGTTCAACCTACCATTATAGGAAAACGTGTTTTCATGAAGAAATCATGACAAACTAACACAAAATGAAGATTTCATTATAACTTGACATTCTGAGTTGTTTTCATGAAACCTGCGCTTCCCCTATAAGAGTTCAACCTACCATTATAGGAAAACGTGTTTTCGTGAAGAAATCATGACAAACTAACACAAAATGAAGATTTCATTATAACTTGACATTCTGAGTTGTTTTCATGAAACCTCCGCTTCCCCTATAAGAGTTCAACCTACCATTATAGAAAAAAGTGTTTTCGTGAAGAAATCATGACAAACTAACACAAAATGAAGATTTCATTATAACTTGACATTCTGAGTTGTTTTCATGAAACCTGCGCTTCCCCTACAAGAGTTCAACCTACCATTATAGGAAAACGTGTTTTCGTGAAGAAATCACGACAAACTAACACAAAATGAAGATTTCATTATAACTTGACATTCTGAGTTTATTTCATGAAACCTGCGCTTCCCCTACAAGAGTTCAACCTACCATTATAGGAAAACGTGTTTTCGTGAAGAAATCATGACAAACTAACACAAAATGAAGATTTCATTATAACTTGACATTCTGAGTTGTTTTCATGAAACCTGCGCTTCCCCTATAAGAGTTCAACCTACCATTATAGAAAAACGTGTTTTCGTGAAGGAATCATGACAAACTAACACAAAATGAAGATTTCATTATAACTTGACATTCTGAGTTGTTTTCATGAAACCTGCGCTTCCCCTACAAGAGTTCGACCTACCATTATAGGAAAACGTGTTTTCATGAAGAAATCATGACAAACTAACACAAAATGAAGATTTCATTATAACTTGACATTCTGAGTTGTTTTCATGAAACCTGCGCTTCCCCTATAAGTGTTCAACCTACCATTATAGAAAAACGTGTTTTCGTGAAGAAATCATGACAAACTAACACAAAATGAAGACTTCATTATAACTTGACATTCTGAGTTGTTTTCATGAAACCTGCGCTTCCCCTACAAGAGTTCGACCTACCATTATAGAAAAAAGTGTTTTCGTGAAGAAATCATGACAAACTAACACAAAATGAAGATTTCATTATAACTTGACATTCTGAGTTGTTTTCATGAAACCTGCGCTTCCCCTACAAGAGTTCAACCTACCATTATAGGAAAACGTGTTTTCGTGAAGAAATCATGACAAACTAACACAAAATGAAGATTTCATTATAACTTGACATTCTGAGTTGTTTTCATGAAACCTGCGCTTCCCCTACAAGAGTTCGACCTAACATTATAGGAAAACGTGTTTTCGTGAAGAAATCATGACAAACTAACACAAAATGAAGATTTCATTATAACTTGACATTCTGAGTTTATTTCATGAAATCTGCGCTTCCCCTACAAGAGTTCAACCTACCATTATAGGAAAACGTGTTTTCGTGAAGAAATCATGACAAACTAACACAAAATGAAGATTTCATTATAACTTGACATTCTGAGTTGTTTTCATGAAACCTGCGCTTCCCCTACAGGAGTTCAACCAACCATTATAGGAAAACGTGTTTTCGTGAAGAAATCATGACAAACTAACACAAAATGAAGATTTCATTATAACTTGACATTCTGAGTTGTTTTCATGAAACCTGCGCTTCCCCTACAAGAGTTCGACCTAACATTATAGGAAAACGTGTTTTCGTGAAGAAATCATGACAAACTAACACAAAATGAAGATTTCATTATAACTTGACATTCTGAGTTTATTTCATGAAATCTGCGCTTCCCCTACAAGAGTTCAACCAACCATTATAGGAAAACGTGTTTTCGTGAAGAAATCATGACAAACTAACACAAAATGAAGATTTCATTATAACTTGACATTCTGAGTTGTTTTCATGAAACCTGCGCTTTCCCTACAAGAGTTCAACCTACCATTATAGGAAAACGTGTTTTCGTGAAGAAATCATGACAAACTAACACAAAATGAAGATTTCATTATAACTTGACATTCTGAGTTGTTTTTATGAAACCTGCGCTTCCCCTACAAGAGTTCGACCTAACATTATAGGAAAACGTGTTTTCGTGAAGAAATCATGACAAACTAACACAAAATGAAGATTTCATTATAACTTGACATTCTGAGTTGTTTTCATGAAATCTGCGCTTCCCCTACAAGAGTTCGACCTACCATTATAGGAAAACGTGTTTTCGTGAAGAAATCATGACAAACTAACACAAAATGTAGATTTCATTATAACTTGACATTCTGAGTTGTTTTCATGAAACCTGCGCTAACCCTACAAGAGTTCGACCTAACATTATAGGAAAACGTGTTTTCGTGAAGAAATCATGACAAACTAACACAAAATGAAGATTTCATTATAACTTGACATTCTGAGTTGTTTTCATGAAATCTGCGCTTCCCCTACAAGAGTTCGACCTACCATTATAGGAAAACGTGTTTTCGTGAAGAAATCATGACAAACTAACACAAAATGTAGATTTCATTATAACTTGACATTCTGAGTTGTTTTCATGAAACCTGCGCTAACCCTACAAGAGTTCGACCTAACATTATAGGAAAACGTGTTTTCGTGAAGAAATCATGACAAACTAACACAAAATGAAGATTTCATTATAACTTGATATTCTGAGTTGTTTTCATGAAACCTGCGCTTCCCCTACAAGAGTTCGACCTACCATTATAGGAAAACGTGTTTTCGTGAAGAAATCATGACAAACTAACACAAAATGAAGATTTCATTATAACTTGACATTCTGAGTTTATTTCATGAAACCTGCGCTTCCCCTACAAGAGTTCGACCTACCATTATAGAAAAAAGTGTTTTCGTGAAGGAATCATGACAAACTAACACAAAATGAAGATTTCATTATAACTTGACATTCTGAGTTGTTTTCATGAAACCTGCGCTTCCCCTACAAGAGTTCAACCTACCATTATAGAAAAAAGTGTTTTCGTGAAGAAATCATGACAAACTAACACAAAATGAAGACTTCATTATAACTTGACATTCTGAGTTGTTTTCATGAAACCTGCGCTTCCCCTATAAGAGTTCAACCTACCATTATAGAAAAACGTGTTTTCGTGAAGAAATCATGACAAACTAACACAAAATGAAGACTTCATTATAACTTGACATTCTGAGTTGTTTTCATGAAACCTGCGCTTCCCCTACAAGAGTTCAACCAACCATTATAGGAAAACGTGTTTTCGTGAAGAAATCATGACAAACTAACACAAAATGAAGATTTCATTATAACTTGACATTCTGAGTTGTTTTCATGAAACCTGCGCTTCCCCTACAAGAGTTCGACCTAACATTATAGGAAAACGTGTTTTCGTGAAGAAATCATGACAAACTAACACAAAATGAAGATTTCATTATAACTTGACATTCTGAGTTTATTTCATGAAATCTGCGCTTCCCCTACAAGAGTTCGACCAACCATTATAGGAAAACGTGTTTTCGTGAAGAAATCATGACAAACTAACACAAAATGAAGATTTCATTATAACTTGACATTCTGAGTTGTTTTCATGAAACCTGCGCTTCCCCTACAAGAGTTCGACCTAACATTATAGGAAAACGTGTTTTCGTGAAGAAATCATGACAAACTAACACAAAATGAAGATTTCATTATAACTTGACATTCTGAGTTTATTTCATGAAATCTGCGCTTCCCCTACAAGAGTTCAACCTACCATTATAGGAAAACGTGTTTTCATGAAGAAATCATGACAAACTAACACAAAATGAAGATTTCATTATAACTTGACATTCTGAGTTGTTTTCATGAAACCTGCGCTTCCCCTATAAGAGTTCAACCTACCATTATAGGAAAACGTGTTTTCGTGAAGAAATCATGACAAACTAACACAAAATGAAGATTTCATTATAACTTGACATTCTGAGTTGTTTTCATGAAACCTGCGCTTCCCCTACAAGAGTTCAACCTACCATTATAGGAAAACGTGTTTTCGTGAAGAAATCATGACAAACTAACACAAAATGAAGATTTCATTATAACTTGACATTCTGAGTTGTTTTCATGAAACCTGCGCTTCCCCTACAAGCGTTCAACCTACCATTATAGGAAAACGTGTTTTCGTGAAGAAATCATGACAAACTAACACAAAATGAAGATTTCATTATAACTTGACATTCTGAGTTGTTTTCATGAAACCTGCGCTTCCCCTATAAGAGTTCAACCTACCATTATAGAAAAAAGTGTTTTCGTGAAGAAATCATGACAAACTAACACAAAATGAAGATTTCATTATAACTTGACATTCTGAGTTGTTTTCATGAAACCTGCGCTTCCCCTACAAGAGTTCAACCTACCATTATAGGAAAACGTGTTTTCGTGAAGAAATCATGACAAACTAACACAAAATGAAGATTTCATTATAACTTGACATTCTGAGTTGTTTTCATGAAACCTGCGCTTCCCCTACAAGAGTTCGACCTAACATTATAGGAAAACGTGTTTTCGTGAAGAAATCATGACAAACTAACACAAAATGAAGATTTCATTATAACTTGACATTCTGAGTTTATTTCATGAAATCTGCGCTTCCCCTACAAGAGTTCAACCTACCATTATAGGAAAACGTGTTTTCGTGAAGAAATCATGACAAACTAACACAAAATGAAGATTTCATTATAACTTGACATTCTGAGTTGTTTTCATGAAACCTGCGCTTCCCCTACAAGAGTTCAACCAACCATTATAGGAAAACGTGTTTTCGTGAAGAAATCATGACAAACTAACACAAAATGAAGATTTCATTATAACTTGACATTCTGAGTTGTTTTCATGAAACCTGCGCTTCCCCTACAAGAGTTCGACCTAACATTATATGAAAACGTGTTTTCGTGAAGAAATCATGACAAACTAACACAAAATGAAGATTTCATTATAACTTGACATTCTGAGTTTATTTCATGAAATCTGCGCTTCCCCTACAAGAGTTCAACCAACCATTATAGGAAAACGTGTTTTCGTGAAGAAATCATGACAAACTAACACAAAATGAAGATTTCATTATAACTTGACATTCTGAGTTGTTTTCATGAAACCTGCGCTTTCCCTACAAGAGTTCAACCTACCATTATAGGAAAACGTGTTTTCGTGAAGAAATCATGACAAACTAACACAAAATGAAGATTTCATTATAACTTGACATTCTGAGTTGTTTTCATGAAACCTGCGCTTCCCCTACAAGAGTTCGACCTAACATTATAGGAAAACGTGTTTTCGTGAAGAAATCATGACAAACTAACACAAAATGAAGATTTCATTATAACTTGACATTCTGAGTTGTTTTCATGAAATCTGCGCTTCCCCTACAAGAGTTCGACCTACCATTATAGGAAAACGTGTTTTCGTGAAGAAATCATGACAAACTAACACAAAATGTAGATTTCATTATAACTTGACATTCTGAGTTGTTTTCATGAAACCTGCGCTAACCCTACAAGAGTTCGACCTAACATTATAGGAAAACGTGTTTTCGTGAAGAAATCATGACAAACTAA
Source organism: Paramormyrops kingsleyae (assembly GCF_048594095.1). Lineage (NCBI taxonomy): Eukaryota > Metazoa > Chordata > Actinopteri > Osteoglossiformes > Mormyridae > Paramormyrops > Paramormyrops kingsleyae. Next base: position 455,205 of record NW_027325964.1, on the reverse strand, counting down.
CACAAAATGAAGATTTCATTATAACTTGACATTCTGAGTTGTTTTCATGAAACCTGCGCTTCCCCTACAAGAGTTCGACCTACCATTATAGGAAAACGTGTTTTCGTGAAGAAATCATGACAAACTAACACAAAATGAAGATTTCATTATAACTTGACATTCTGAGTTTATTTCATGAAACCTGCGCTTCCCCTACAAGAGTTCAACCTACCATTATAGAAAAAAGTGTTTTCGTGAAGGAATCATGACAAACTAACACAAAATGAAGATTTCATTATAACTTGACATTCTGAGTTGTTTTCATGAAACCTGCGCTTCCCCTATAAGAGTTCAACCTACCATTATAGAAAAACGTGTTTTCGTGAAGAAATCATGACAAACTAACACAAAATGAAGACTTCATTATAACTTGACATTCTGAGTTGTTTTCATGAAACCTGCGCTTCCCCTACAAGAGTTCAACCTACCATTATAGGAAAACGTGTTTTCCTGAAGAAATCATGACAAACTAACACAAAATGAAGATTTCATTATAACTTGACATTCTGAGTTGTTTTCATGAAACCTGCGCTTCCCCTACAAGAGTTCGACCTAACATTATAGGAAAACGTGTTTTCGTGAAGAAATCATGACAAACTAACACAAAATGAAGATTTCATTATAACTTGACATTCTGAGTTTATTTCATGAAATCTGCGCTTCCCCTACAAGAGTTCAACCAACCATTATAGGAAAACGTGTTTTCGTGAAGAAATCATGACAAACTAACACAAAATGAAGATTTCATTATAACTTGACATTCTGAGTTGTTTTCATGAAACCTGCGCTTCCCCTACAAGAGTTCGACCTAACATTATAGGAAAACGTGTTTTCGTGAAGAAATCATGACAAACTAACACAAAATGAAGATTTCATTATAACTTGACATTCTGAGTTTATTTCATGAAATCTGCGCTTCCCCTACAAGAGTTCAACCTACCATTATAGGAAAACGTGTTTTCATGAAGAAATCATGACAAACTAACACAAAATGAAGATTTCATTATAACTTGACATTCTGAGTTGTTTTCATGAAACCTGCGCTTCCCCTATAAGAGTTCAACCTACCATTATAGGAAAACGTGTTTTCGTGAAGAAATCATGACAAACTAACACAAAATGAAGATTTCATTATAACTTGACATTCTGAGTTGTTTTCATGAAACCTGCGCTTCCCCTACAAGAGTTCAACCTACCATTATAGGAAAACGTGTTTTCGTGAAGAAATCATGACAAACTAACACAAAATGAAGATTTCATTATAACTTGACATTCTGAGTTGTTTTCATGAAACCTGCGCTTCCCCTACAAGCGTTCAACCTACCATTATAGGAAAACGTGTTTTCGTGAAGAAATCATGACAAACTAACACAAAATGAAGATTTCATTATAACTTGACATTCTGAGTTGTTTTCATGAAACCTGCGCTTTCCCTACAAGAGTTCAACCTACCATTATAGGAAAACGTGTTTTCGTGAAGAAATCATGACAAACTAACACAAAATGAAGATTTCATTATAACTTGACATTCTGAGTTGTTTTTATGAAACCTGCGCTTCCCCTACAAGAGTTCGACCTAACATTATAGGAAAACGTGTTTTCGTGAAGAAATCATGACAAACTAACACAAAATGAAGATTTCATTATAACTTGACATTCTGAGTTGTTTTCATGAAACCTGCGCTTCCCCTACAAGAGTTCAACCTACCATTATAGAAAAAAGTGTTTTCGTGAAGAAATCATGACAAACTAACACAAAATGAAGACTTCATTATAACTTGACATTCTGAGTTGTTTTCATGAAACCTGCGCTTCCCCTATAAGAGTTCAACCTACCATTATAGAAAAACGTGTTTTCGTGAAGAAATCATGACAAACTAACACAAAATGAAGACTTCATTATAACTTGACATTCTGAGTTGTTTTCATGAAACCTGCGCTTCCCCTACAAGAGTTCAACCAACCATTATAGGAAAACGTGTTTTCGTGAAGAAATCATGACAAACTAACACAAAATGAAGATTTCATTATAACTTGACATTCTGAGTTGTTTTCATGAAACCTGCGCTTCCCCTACAAGAGTTCGACCTAACATTATAGGAAAACGTGTTTTCGTGAAGAAATCATGACAAACTAACACAAAATGAAGATTTCATTATAACTTGACATTCTGAGTTTATTTCATGAAATCTGCGCTTCCCCTACAAGAGTTCAACCAACCATTATAGGAAAACGTGTTTTCGTGAAGAAATCATGACAAACTAACACAAAATGAAGATTTCATTATAACTTGACATTCTGAGTTGTTTTCATGAAACCTGCGCTTCCCCTACAAGAGTTCGACCTAACATTATAGGAAAACGTGTTTTCGTGAAGAAATCATGACAAACTAACACAAAATGAAGATTTCATTATAACTTGACATTCTGAGTTTATTTCATGAAATCTGCGCTTCCCCTACAAGAGTTCAACCTACCATTATAGGAAAACGTGTTTTCATGAAGAAATCATGACAAACTAACACAAAATGAAGATTTCATTATAACTTGACATTCTGAGTTGTTTTCATGAAACCTGCGCTTCCCCTATAAGAGTTCAACCTACCATTATAGGAAAACGTGTTTTCGTGAAGAAATCATGACAAACTAACACAAAATGAAGATTTCATTATAACTTGACATTCTGAGTTGTTTTCATGAAACCTGCGCTTCCCCTACAAGAGTTCAACCTACCATTATAGGAAAACGTGTTTTCGTGAAGAAATCATGACAAACTAACACAAAATGAAGATTTCATTATAACTTGACATTCTGAGTTGTTTTCATGAAACCTGCGCTTCCCCTACAAGCGTTCAACCTACCATTATAGGAAAACGTGTTTTCGTGAAGAAATCATGACAAACTAACACAAAATGAAGATTTCATTATAACTTGACATTCTGAGTTGTTTTCATGAAACCTGCGCTTCCCCTATAAGAGTTCAACCTACCATTATAGAAAAAAGTGTTTTCGTGAAGAAATCATGACAAACTAACACAAAATGAAGATTTCATTATAACTTGACATTCTGAGTTGTTTTCATGAAACCTGCGCTTCCCCTACAAGAGTTCAACCTACCATTATAGGAAAACGTGTTTTCGTGAAGAAATCATGACAAACTAACACAAAATGAAGATTTCATTATAACTTGACATTCTGAGTTGTTTTCATGAAACCTGCGCTTTCCCTACAAGAGTTCAACCTACCATTATAGGAAAACGTGTTTTCGTGAAGAAATCATGACAAACTAACACAAAATGAAGATTTCATTATAACTTGACATTCTGAGTTGTTTTCATGAAACCTGCGCTTCCCCTACAAGAGTTCGACCTAACATTATAGGAAAACGTGTTTTCGTGAAGAAATCATGACAAACTAACACAAAATGAAGATTTCATTATAACTTGACATTCTGAGTTGTTTTCATGAAATCTGCGCTTCCCCTACAAGAGTTCGACCTACCATTATAGGAAAACGTGTTTTCGTGAAGAAATCATGACAAACTAACACAAAATGTAGATTTCATTATAACTTGACATTCTGAGTTGTTTTCATGAAACCTGCGCTAACCCTACAAGAGTTCGACCTAACATTATAGGAAAACGTGTTTTCGTGAAGAAATCATGACAAACTAACACAAAATGAAGATTTCATTATAACTTGACATTCTGAGTTGTTTTCATGAAACCTGCGCTTCCCCTACAAGAGTTCGACCTACCATTATAGGAAAACGTGTTTTCGTGAAGAAATCATGACAAACTAACACAAAATGAAGATTTCATTATAACTTGACATTCTGAGTTTATTTCATGAAACCTGCGCTTCCCCTACAAGAGTTCAACCTACCATTATAGAAAAAAGTGTTTTCGTGAAGGAATCATGACAAACTAACACAAAATGAAGATTTCATTATAACTTGACATTCTGAGTTGTTTTCATGAAACCTGCGCTTCCCCTATAAGAGTTCAACCTACCATTATAGAAAAACGTGTTTTCGTGAAGAAATCATGACAAACTAACACAAAATGAAGACTTCATTATAACTTGACATTCTGAGTTGTTTTCATGAAACCTGCGCTTCCCCTACAAGAGTTCAACCTACCATTATAGGAAAACGTGTTTTCCTGAAGAAATCATGACAAACTAACACAAAATGAAGATTTCATTATAACTTGACATTCTGAGTTGTTTTCATGAAACCTGCGCTTCCCCTACAAGAGTTCGACCTAACATTATAGGAAAACGTGTTTTCGTGAAGAAATCATGACAAACTAACACAAAATGAAGATTTCATTATAACTTGACATTCTGAGTTTATTTCATGAAATCTGCGCTTCCCCTACAAGAGTTCAACCAACCATTATAGGAAAACGTGTTTTCGTGAAGAAATCATGACAAACTAACACAAAATGAAGATTTCATTATAACTTGACATTCTGAGTTGTTTTCATGAAACCTGCGCTTCCCCTACAAGAGTTCGACCTAACATTATAGGAAAACGTGTTTTCGTGAAGAAATCATGACAAACTAACACAAAATGAAGATTTCATTATAACTTGACATTCTGAGTTTATTTCATGAAATCTGCGCTTCCCCTACAAGAGTTCAACCTACCATTATAGGAAAACGTGTTTTCATGAAGAAATCATGACAAACTAACACAAAATGAAGATTTCATTATAACTTGACATTCTGAGTTGTTTTCATGAAACCTGCGCTTCCCCTATAAGAGTTCAACCTACCATTATAGGAAAACGTGTTTTCGTGAAGAAATCATGACAAACTAACACAAAATGAAGATTTCATTATAACTTGACATTCTGAGTTGTTTTCATGAAACCTGCGCTTCCCCTACAAGAGTTCAACCTACCATTATAGGAAAACGTGTTTTCGTGAAGAAATCATGACAAACTAACACAAAATGAAGATTTCATTATAACTTGACATTCTGAGTTGTTTTCATGAAACCTGCGCTTCCCCTACAAGCGTTCAACCTACCATTATAGGAAAACGTGTTTTCGTGAAGAAATCATGACAAACTAACACAAAATGAAGATTTCATTATAACTTGACATTCTGAGTTGTTTTCATGAAACCTGCGCTTTCCCTACAAGAGTTCAACCTACCATTATAGGAAAACGTGTTTTCGTGAAGAAATCATGACAAACTAACACAAAATGAAGATTTCATTATAACTTGACATTCTGAGTTGTTTTTATGAAACCTGCGCTTCCCCTACAAGAGTTCGACCTAACATTATAGGAAAACGTGTTTTCGTGAAGAAATCATGACAAACTAACACAAAATGAAGATTTCATTATAACTTGACATTCTGAGTTGTTTTCATGAAATCTGCGCTTCCCCTACAAGAGTTCGACCTACCATTATAGGAAAACGTGTTTTCGTGAAGAAATCATGACAAACTAACACAAAATGTAGATTTCATTATAACTTGACATTCTGAGTTGTTTTCATGAAACCTGCGCTAACCCTACAAGAGTTCGACCTAACATTATAGGAAAACGTGTTTTCGTGAAGAAATCATGACAAACTAACACAAAATGAAGATTTCATTATAACTTGATATTCTGAGTTGTTTTCATGAAACCTGCGCTTCCCCTACAAGAGTTCGACCTACCATTATAGGAAAACGTGTTTTCGTGAAGAAATCATGACAAACTAACACAAAATGAAGATTTCATTATAACTTGACATTCTGAGTTGTTTTCATGAAACCTGCGCTTCCCCTACAAGAGTTCAACCTACCATTATAGAAAAAAGTGTTTTCGTGAAGAAATCATGACAAACTAACACAAAATGAAGACTTCATTATAACTTGACATTCTGAGTTGTTTTCATGAAACCTGCGCTTCCCCTATAAGAGTTCAACCTACCATTATAGAAAAACGTGTTTTCGTGAAGAAATCATGACAAACTAACACAAAATGAAGACTTCATTATAACTTGACATTCTGAGTTGTTTTCATGAAACCTGCGCTTCCCCTACAAGAGTTCAACCAACCATTATAGGAAAACGTGTTTTCGTGAAGAAATCATGACAAACTAACACAAAATGAAGATTTCATTATAACTTGACATTCTGAGTTGTTTTCATGAAACCTGCGCTTCCCCTACAAGAGTTCGACCTAACATTATAGGAAAACGTGTTTTCGTGAAGAAATCATGACAAACTAACACAAAATGAAGATTTCATTATAACTTGACATTCTGAGTTTATTTCATGAAATCTGCGCTTCCCCTACAAGAGTTCAACCAACCATTATAGGAAAACGTGTTTTCGTGAAGAAATCATGACAAACTAACACAAAATGAAGATTTCATTATAACTTGACATTCTGAGTTGTTTTCATGAAACCTGCGCTTCCCCTACAAGAGTTCGACCTAACATTATAGGAAAACGTGTTTTCGTGAAGAAATCATGACAAACTAACACAAAATGAAGATTTCATTATAACTTGACATTCTGAGTTTATTTCATGAAATCTGCGCTTCCCCTACAAGAGTTCAACCTACCATTATAGGAAAACGTGTTTTCATGAAGAAATCATGACAAACTAACACAAAATGAAGATTTCATTATAACTTGACATTCTGAGTTGTTTTCATGAAACCTGCGCTTCCCCTATAAGAGTTCAACCTACCATTATAGGAAAACGTGTTTTCGTGAAGAAATCATGACAAACTAACACAAAATGAAGATTTCATTATAACTTGACATTCTGAGTTGTTTTCATGAAACCTGCGCTTCCCCTACAAGAGTTCAACCTACCATTATAGGAAAACGTGTTTTCGTGAAGAAATCATGACAAACTAACACAAAATGAAGATTTCATTATAACTTGACATTCTGAGTTGTTTTCATGAAACCTGCGCTTCCCCTACAAGCGTTCAACCTACCATTATAGGAAAACGTGTTTTCGTGAAGAAATCATGACAAACTAACACAAAATGAAGATTTCATTATAACTTGACATTCTGAGTTGTTTTCATGAAACCTGCGCTTCCCCTATAAGAGTTCAACCTACCATTATAGAAAAAAGTGTTTTCGTGAAGAAATCATGACAAACTAACACAAAATGAAGATTTCATTATAACTTGACATTCTGAGTTGTTTTCATGAAACCTGCGCTTCCCCTACAAGAGTTCAACCTACCATTATAGGAAAACGTGTTTTCGTGAAGAAATCATGACAAACTAACACAAAATGAAGATTTCATTATAACTTGACATTCTGAGTTGTTTTCATGAAACCTGCGCTTCCCCTACAAGAGTTCGACCTAACATTATAGGAAAACGTGTTTTCGTGAAGAAATCATGACAAAGTAACACAAAATGAAGATTTCATTATAACTTGACATTCTGAGTTTATTTCATGAAATCTGCGCTTCCCCTACAAGAGTTCAACCTACCATTATAGGAAAACGTGTTTTCGTGAAGAAATCATGACAAACTAACACAAAATGAAGATTTCATTATAACTTGACATTCTGAGTTGTTTTCATGAAACCTGCGCTTCCCCTACAAGAGTTCGACCTAACATTATATGAAAACGTGTTTTCGTGAAGAAATCATGACAAACTAACACAAAATGAAGATTTCATTATAACTTGACATTCTGAGTTTATTTCATGAAATCTGCGCTTCCCCTACAAGAGTTCAACCAACCATTATAGGAAAACGTGTTTTCGTGAAGAAATCATGACAAACTAACACAAAATGAAGATTTCATTATAACTTGACATTCTGAGTTGTTTTCATGAAACCTGCGCTTCCCCTACAAGAGTTCGACCTACCATTATAGGAAAACGTGTTTTCGTGAAGAAATCATGACAAACTAACACAAAATGTAGATTTCATTATAACTTGACATTCTGAGTTGTTTTCATGAAACCTGCGCTAACCCTACAAGAGTTCGACCTAACATTATAGGAAAACGTGTTTTCGTGAAGAAATCATGACAAACTAACACAAAATGAAGATTTCATTATAACTTGACATTCTGAGTTGTTTTCATGAAATCTGCGCTTCCCCTACAAGAGTTCGACCTACCATTATAGGAAAACGTGTTTTCGTGAAGAAATCATGACAAACTAACACAAAATGTAGATTTCATTATAACTTGACATTCTGAGTTGTTTTCATGAAACCTGCGCTAACCCTACAAGAGTTCGACCTAACATTATAGGAAAACGTGTTTTCGTGAAGAAATCATGACAAACTAACACAAAATGAAGATTTCATTATAACTTGATATTCTGAGTTGTTTTCATGAAACCTGCGCTTCCCCTACAAGAGTTCGACCTACCATTATAGGAAAACGTGTTTTCGTGAAGAAATCATGACAAACTAACACAAAATGAAGATTTCATTATAACTTGACATTCTGAGTTTATTTCATGAAACCTGCGCTTCCCCTACAAGAGTTCAACCTACCATTATAGAAAAAAGTGTTTTCGTGAAGGAATCATGACAAACTAACACAAAATGAAGATTTCATTATAACTTGACATTCTGAGTTGTTTTCATGAAACCTGCGCTTCCCCTACAAGAGTTCAACCTACCATTATAGAAAAAAGTGTTTTCGTGAAGAAATCATGACAAACTAACACAAAATGAAGACTTCATTATAACTTGACATTCTGAGTTGTTTTCATGAAACCTGCGCTTCCCCTATAAGAGTTCAACCTACCATTATAGAAAAACGTGTTTTCGTGAAGAAATCATGACAAACTAACACAAAATGAAGACTTCATTATAACTTGACATTCTGAGTTGTTTTCATGAAACCTGCGCTTCCCCTACAAGAGTTCAACCAACCATTATAGGAAAACGTGTTTTCGTGAAGAAATCATGACAAACTAACACAAAATGAAGATTTCATTATAACTTGACATTCTGAGTTGTTTTCATGAAACCTGCGCTTCCCCTACAAGAGTTCGACCTAACATTATAGGAAAACGTGTTTTCGTGAAGAAATCATGACAAACTAACACAAAATGAAGATTTCATTATAACTTGACATTCTGAGTTTATTTCATGAAATCTGCGCTTCCCCTACAAGAGTTCAACCAACCATTATAGGAAAACGTGTTTTCGTGAAGAAATCATGACAAACTAACACAAAATGAAGATTTCATTATAACTTGACATTCTGAGTTGTTTTCATGAAACCTGCGCTTCCCCTACAAGAGTTCGACCTAACATTATAGGAAAACGTGTTTTCGTGAAGAAATCATGACAAACTAACACAAAATGAAGATTTCATTATAACTTGACATTCTGAGTTTATTTCATGAAATCTGCGCTTCCCCTACAAGAGTTCAACCTACCATTATAGGAAAACGTGTTTTCATGAAGAAATCATGACAAACTAACACAAAATGAAGATTTCATTATAACTTGACATTCTGAGTTGTTTTCATGAAACCTGCGCTTCCCCTATAAGAGTTCAACCTACCATTATAGGAAAACGTGTTTTCGTGAAGAAATCATGACAAACTAACACAAAATGAAGATTTCATTATAACTTGACATTCTGAGTTGTTTTCATGAAACCTGCGCTTCCCCTACAAGAGTTCAACCTACCATTATAGGAAAACGTGTTTTCGTGAAGAAATCATGACAAACTAACACAAAATGAAGATTTCATTATAACTTGACATTCTGAGTTGTTTTCATGAAACCTGCGCTTCCCCTACAAGCGTTCAACCTACCATTATAGGAAAACGTGTTTTCGTGAAGAAATCATGACAAACTAACACAAAATGAAGATTTCATTATAACTTGACATTCTGAGTTGTTTTCATGAAACCTGCGCTTCCCCTATAAGAGTTCAACCTACCATTATAGAAAAAAGTGTTTTCGTGAAGAAATCATGACAAACTAACACAAAATGAAGATTTCATTATAACTTGACATTCTGAGTTGTTTTCATGAAACCTGCGCTTCCCCTACAAGAGTTCAACCTACCATTATAGGAAAACGTGTTTTCGTGAAGAAATCATGACAAACTAACACAAAATGAAGATTTCATTATAACTTGACATTCTGAGTTGTTTTCATGAAACCTGCGCTTCCCCTACAAGAGTTCGACCTAACATTATAGGAAAACGTGTTTTCGTGAAGAAATCATGACAAACTAACACAAAATGAAGATTTCATTATAACTTGACATTCTGAGTTTATTTCATGAAATCTGCGCTTCCCCTACAAGAGTTCAACCTACCATTATAGGAAAACGTGTTTTCGTGAAGAAATCATGACAAACTAACACAAAATGAAGATTTCATTATAACTTGACATTCTGAGTTGTTTTCATGAAACCTGCGCTTCCCCTACAAGAGTTCAACCAACCATTATAGGAAAACGTGTTTTCGTGAAGAAATCATGACAAACTAACACAAAATGAAGATTTCATTATAACTTGACATTCTGAGTTGTTTTCATGAAACCTGCGCTTCCCCTACAAGAGTTCGACCTAACATTATATGAAAACGTGTTTTCGTGAAGAAATCATGACAAACTAACACAAAATGAAGATTTCATTATAACTTGACATTCTGAGTTTATTTCATGAAATCTGCGCTTCCCCTACAAGAGTTCAACCAACCATTATAGGAAAACGTGTTTTCGTGAAGAAATCATGACAAACTAACACAAAATGAAGATTTCATTATAACTTGACATTCTGAGTTGTTTTCATGAAACCTGCGCTTTCCCTACAAGAGTTCAACCTACCATTATAGGAAAACGTGTTTTCGTGAAGAAATCATGACAAACTAACACAAAATGAAGATTTCATTATAACTTGACATTCTGAGTTGTTTTCATGAAACCTGCGCTTCCCCTACAAGAGTTCGACCTAACATTATAGGAAAACGTGTTTTCGTGAAGAAATCATGACAAACTAACACAAAATGAAGATTTCATTATAACTTGACATTCTGAGTTGTTTTCATGAAATCTGCGCTTCCCCTACAAGAGTTCGACCTACCATTATAGGAAAACGTGTTTTCGTGAAGAAATCATGACAAACTAACACAAAATGTAGATTTCATTATAACTTGACATTCTGAGTTGTTTTCATGAAACCTGCGCTAACCCTACAAGAGTTCGACCTAACATTATAGGAAAACGTGTTTTCGTGAAGAAATCATGACAAACTAACACAAAATGAAGATTTCATTATAACTTGACATTCTGAGTTGTTTTCATGAAACCTGCGCTTCCCCTACAAGAGTTCGACCTACCATTATAGGAAAACGTGTTTTCGTGAAGAAATCATGACAAACTAACACAAAATGAAGATTTCATTATAACTTGACATTCTGAGTTTATTTCATGAAACCTGCGCTTCCCCTACAAGAGTTCAACCTACCATTATAGAAAAAAGTGTTTTCGTGAAGGAATCATGACAAACTAACACAAAATGAAGATTTCATTATAACTTGACATTCTGAGTTGTTTTCATGAAACCTGCGCTTCCCCTATAAGAGTTCAACCTACCATTATAGAAAAACGTGTTTTCGTGAAGAAATCATGACAAACTAACACAAAATGAAGACTTCATTATAACTTGACATTCTGAGTTGTTTTCATGAAACCTGCGCTTCCCCTACAAGAGTTCAACCTACCATTATAGGAAAACGTGTTTTCCTGAAGAAATCATGACAAACTAACACAAAATGAAGATTTCATTATAACTTGACATTCTGAGTTGTTTTCATGAAACCTGCGCTTCCCCTACAAGAGTTCGACCTAACATTATAGGAAAACGTGTTTTCGTGAAGAAATCATGACAAACTAACACAAAATGAAGATTTCATTATAACTTGACATTCTGAGTTTATTTCATGAAATCTGCGCTTCCCCTACAAGAGTTCAACCAACCATTATAGGAAAACGTGTTTTCGTGAAGAAATCATGACAAACTAACACAAAATGAAGATTTCATTATAACTTGACATTCTGAGTTGTTTTCATGAAACCTGCGCTTCCCCTACAAGAGTTCGACCTAACATTATAGGAAAACGTGTTTTCGTGAAGAAATCATGACAAACTAACACAAAATGAAGATTTCATTATAACTTGACATTCTGAGTTTATTTCATGAAATCTGCGCTTCCCCTACAAGAGTTCAACCTACCATTATAGGAAAACGTGTTTTCATGAAGAAATCATGACAAACTAACACAAAATGAAGATTTCATTATAACTTGACATTCTGAGTTGTTTTCATGAAACCTGCGCTTCCCCTATAAGAGTTCAACCTACCATTATAGGAAAACGTGTTTTCGTGAAGAAATCATGACAAACTAACACAAAATGAAGATTTCATTATAACTTGACATTCTGAGTTGTTTTCATGAAACCTGCGCTTCCCCTACAAGAGTTCAACCTACCATTATAGGAAAACGTGTTTTCGTGAAGAAATCATGACAAACTAACACAAAATGAAGATTTCATTATAACTTGACATTCTGAGTTGTTTTCATGAAACCTGCGCTTCCCCTACAAGCGTTCAACCTACCATTATAGGAAAACGTGTTTTCGTGAAGAAATCATGACAAACTAACACAAAATGAAGATTTCATTATAACTTGACATTCTGAGTTGTTTTCATGAAACCTGCGCTTTCCCTACAAGAGTTCAACCTACCATTATAGGAAAACGTGTTTTCGTGAAGAAATCATGACAAACTAACACAAAATGAAGATTTCATTATAACTTGACATTCTGAGTTGTTTTCATGAAACCTGCGCTTCCCCTACAAGAGTTCAACCTACCATTATAGGAAAACGTGTTTTCGTGAAGAAATCATGACAAACTAACACAAAATGAAGATTTCATTATAACTTGACATTCTGAGTTGTTTTCATGAAACCTGCGCTTCCCCTACAAGAGTTCGACCTAACATTATAGGAAAACGTGTTTTCGTGAAGAAATCATGACAAACTAACACAAAATGAAGATTTCATTATAACTTGACATTCTGAGTTGTTTTCATGAAATCTGCGCTTCCCCTACAAGAGTTCGACCTACCATTATAGGAAAACGTGTTTTCGTGAAGAAATCATGACAAACTAACACAAAATGTAGATTTCATTATAACTTGACATTCTGAGTTGTTTTCATGAAACCTGCGCTAACCCTACAAGAGTTCGACCTAACATTATAGGAAAACGTGTTTTCGTGAAGAAATCATGACAAACTAACACAAAATGAAGATTTCATTATAACTTGACATTCTGAGTTGTTTTCATGAAACCTGCGCTTCCCCTACAAGAGTTCAACCTACCATTATAGGAAAACGTGTTTTCGTGAAGAAATCATGACAAACTAACACAAAATGAAGATTTCATTATAACTTGACATTCTGAGTTGTTTTCATGAAACCTGCGCTTCCCCTACAAGAGTTCGACCTAACATTATAGGAAAACGTGTTTTCGTGAAGAAATCATGACAAACTAACACAAAATGAAGATTTCATTATAACTTGACATTCTGAGTTTATTTCATGAAATCTGCGCTTCCCCTACAAGAGTTCAACCTACCATTATAGGAAAACGTGTTTTCGTGAAGAAATCATGACAAACTAACACAAAATGAAGATTTCATTATAACTTGACATTCTGAGTTGTTTTCATGAAACCTGCGCTTCCCCTACAAGAGTTCAACCAACCATTATAGGAAAACGTGTTTTCGTGAAGAAATCATGACAAACTAACACAAAATGAAGATTTCATTATAACTTGACATTCTGAGTTGTTTTCATGAAACCTGCGCTTCCCCTACAAGAGTTCGACCTAACATTATATGAAAACGTGTTTTCGTGAAGAAATCATGACAAACTAACACAAAATGAAGATTTCATTATAACTTGACATTCTGAGTTTATTTCATGAAATCTGCGCTTCCCCTACAAGAGTTCAACCAACCATTATAGGAAAACGTGTTTTCGTGAAGAAATCATGACAAACTAACACAAAATGAAGATTTCATTATAACTTGACATTCTGAGTTGTTTTCATGAAACCTGCGCTTCCCCTACAAGAGTTCAACCTACCATTATAGGAAAACGTGTTTTCGTGAAGAAATCATGACAAACTAACACAAAATGAAGATTTCATTATAACTTGACATTCTGAGTTGTTTTCATGAAACCTGCGCTTCCCCTACAAGAGTTCGACCTAACATTATAGGAAAACGTGTTTTCGTGAAGAAATCATGACAAACTAACACAAAATGAAGATTTCATTATAACTTGACATTCTGAGTTTATTTCATGAAATCTGCGCTTCCCCTACAAGAGTTCAACCTACCATTATAGGAAAACGTGTTTTCGTGAAGAAATCATGACAAACTAACACAAAATGAAGATTTCATTATAACTTGACATTCTGAGTTGTTTTCATGAAACCTGCGCTTCCCCTACAAGAGTTCAACCAACCATTATAGGAAAACGTGTTTTCGTGAAGAAATCATGACAAACTAACACAAAATGAAGATTTCATTATAACTTGACATTCTGAGTTGTTTTCATGAAACCTGCGCTTCCCCTACAAGAGTTCGACCTAACATTATATGAAAACGTGTTTTCGTGAAGAAATCATGACAAACTAACACAAAATGAAGATTTCATTATAACTTGACATTCTGAGTTTATTTCATGAAATCTGCGCTTCCCCTACAAGAGTTCAACCAACCATTATAGGAAAACGTGTTTTCGTGAAGAAATCATGACAAACTAACACAAAATGAAGATTTCATTATAACTTGACATTCTGAGTTGTTTTCATGAAACCTGCGCTTTCCCTACAAGAGTTCAACCTACCATTATAGGAAAACGTGTTTTCGTGAAGAAATCATGACAAACTAACACAAAATGAAGATTTCATTATAACTTGACATTCTGAGTTGTTTTCATGAAACCTGCGCTTCCCCTACAAGAGTTCGACCTAACATTATAGGAAAACGTGTTTTCGTGAAGAAATCATGACAAACTAACACAAAATGAAGATTTCATTATAACTTGACATTCTGAGTTGTTTTCATGAAATCTGCGCTTCCCCTACAAGAGTTCGACCTACCATTATAGGAAAACGTGTTTTCGTGAAGAAATCATGACAAACTAACACAAAATGTAGATTTCATTATAACTTGACATTCTGAGTTGTTTTCATGAAACCTGCGCTAACCCTACAAGAGTTCGACCTAACATTATAGGAAAACGTGTTTTCGTGAAGAAATCATGACAAACTAACACAAAATGAAGATTTCATTATAACTTGACATTCTGAGTTGTTTTCATGAAACCTGCGCTTCCCCTACAAGAGTTCGACCTACCATTATAGGAAAACGTGTTTTCGTGAAGAAATCATGACAAACTAACACAAAATGAAGATTTCATTATAACTTGACATTCTGAGTTTATTTCATGAAACCTGCGCTTCCCCTACAAGAGTTCAACCTACCATTATAGAAAAAAGTGTTTTCGTGAAGGAATCATGACAAACTAACACAAAATGAAGATTTCATTATAACTTGACATTCTGAGTTGTTTTCATGAAACCTGCGCTTCCCCTATAAGAGTTCAACCTACCATTATAGAAAAACGTGTTTTCGTGAAGAAATCATGACAAACTAACACAAAATGAAGACTTCATTATAACTTGACATTCTGAGTTGTTTTCATGAAACCTGCGCTTCCCCTACAAGAGTTCAACCTACCATTATAGGAAAACGTGTTTTCCTGAAGAAATCATGACAAACTAACACAAAATGAAGATTTCATTATAACTTGACATTCTGAGTTGTTTTCATGAAACCTGCGCTTCCCCTACAAGAGTTCGACCTAACATTATAGGAAAACGTGTTTTCGTGAAGAAATCATGACAAACTAACACAAAATGAAGATTTCATTATAACTTGACATTCTGAGTTTATTTCATGAAATCTGCGCTTCCCCTACAAGAGTTCAACCAACCATTATAGGAAAACGTGTTTTCGTGAAGAAATCATGACAAACTAACACAAAATGAAGATTTCATTATAACTTGACATTCTGAGTTGTTTTCATGAAACCTGCGCTTCCCCTACAAGAGTTCGACCTAACATTATAGGAAAACGTGTTTTCGTGAAGAAATCATGACAAACTAACACAAAATGAAGATTTCATTATAACTTGACATTCTGAGTTTATTTCATGAAATCTGCGCTTCCCCTACAAGAGTTCAACCTACCATTATAGGAAAACGTGTTTTCATGAAGAAATCATGACAAACTAACACAAAATGAAGATTTCATTATAACTTGACATTCTGAGTTGTTTTCATGAAACCTGCGCTTCCCCTATAAGAGTTCAACCTACCATTATAGGAAAACGTGTTTTCGTGAAGAAATCATGACAAACTAACACAAAATGAAGATTTCATTATAACTTGACATTCTGAGTTGTTTTCATGAAACCTGCGCTTCCCCTACAAGAGTTCAACCTACCATTATAGGAAAACGTGTTTTCGTGAAGAAATCATGACAAACTAACACAAAATGAAGATTTCATTATAACTTGACATTCTGAGTTGTTTTCATGAAACCTGCGCTTCCCCTACAAGCGTTCAACCTACCATTATAGGAAAACGTGTTTTCGTGAAGAAATCATGACAAACTAACACAAAATGAAGATTTCATTATAACTTGACATTCTGAGTTGTTTTCATGAAACCTGCGCTTCCCCTATAAGAGTTCAACCTACCATTATAGAAAAAAGTGTTTTCGTGAAGAAATCATGACAAACTAACACAAAATGAAGATTTCATTATAACTTGACATTCTGAGTTGTTTTCATGAAACCTGCGCTTCCCCTACAAGAGTTCAACCTACCATTATAGGAAAACGTGTTTTCGTGAAGAAATCATGACAAACTAACACAAAATGAAGATTTCATTATAACTTGACATTCTGAGTTGTTTTCATGAAACCTGCGCTTCCCCTACAAGAGTTCGACCTAACATTATAGGAAAACGTGTTTTCGTGAAGAAATCATGACAAACTAACACAAAATGAAGATTTCATTATAACTTGACATTCTGAGTTTATTTCATGAAATCTGCGCTTCCCCTACAAGAGTTCAACCTACCATTATAGGAAAACGTGTTTTCGTGAAGAAATCATGACAAACTAACACAAAATGAAGATTTCATTATAACTTGACATTCTGAGTTGTTTTCATGAAACCTGCGCTTCCCCTACAAGAGTTCAACCAACCATTATAGGAAAACGTGTTTTCGTGAAGAAATCATGACAAACTAACACAAAATGAAGATTTCATTATAACTTGACATTCTGAGTTGTTTTCATGAAACCTGCGCTTCCCCTACAAGAGTTCGACCTAACATTATATGAAAACGTGTTTTCGTGAAGAAATCATGACAAACTAACACAAAATGAAGATTTCATTATAACTTGACATTCTGAGTTTATTTCATGAAATCTGCGCTTCCCCTACAAGAGTTCAACCAACCATTATAGGAAAACGTGTTTTCGTGAAGAAATCATGACAAACTAACACAAAATGAAGATTTCATTATAACTTGACATTCTGAGTTGTTTTCATGAAACCTGCGCTTTCCCTACAAGAGTTCAACCTACCATTATAGGAAAACGTGTTTTCGTGAAGAAATCATGACAAACTAACACAAAATGAAGATTTCATTATAACTTGACATTCTGAGTTGTTTTCATGAAACCTGCGCTTCCCCTACAAGAGTTCGACCTAACATTATAGGAAAACGTGTTTTCGTGAAGAAATCATGACAAACTAACACAAAATGAAGATTTCATTATAACTTGACATTCTGAGTTGTTTTCATGAAATCTGCGCTTCCCCTACAAGAGTTCGACCTACCATTATAGGAAAACGTGTTTTCGTGAAGAAATCATGACAAACTAACACAAAATGTAGATTTCATTATAACTTGACATTCTGAGTTGTTTTCATGAAACCTGCGCTAACCCTACAAGAGTTCGACCTAACATTATAGGAAAACGTGTTTTCGTGAAGAAATCATGACAAACTAACACAAAATGAAGATTTCATTATAACTTGACATTCTGAGTTGTTTTCATGAAACCTGCGCTTCCCCTACAAGAGTTCGACCTACCATTATAGGAAAACGTGTTTTCGTGAAGAAATCATGACAAACTAACACAAAATGAAGATTTCATTATAACTTGACATTCTGAGTTTATTTCATGAAACCTGCGCTTCCCCTACAAGAGTTCAACCTACCATTATAGAAAAAAGTGTTTTCGTGAAGGAATCATGACAAACTAACACAAAATGAAGATTTCATTATAACTTGACATTCTGAGTTGTTTTCATGAAACCTGCGCTTCCCCTATAAGAGTTCAACCTACCATTATAGAAAAACGTGTTTTCGTGAAGAAATCATGACAAACTAACACAAAATGAAGACTTCATTATAACTTGACATTCTGAGTTGTTTTCATGAAACCTGCGCTTCCCCTACAAGAGTTCAACCTACCATTATAGGAAAACGTGTTTTCCTGAAGAAATCATGACAAACTAACACAAAATGAAGATTTCATTATAACTTGACATTCTGAGTTGTTTTCATGAAACCTGCGCTTCCCCTACAAGAGTTCGACCTAACATTATAGGAAAACGTGTTTTCGTGAAGAAATCATGACAAACTAACACAAAATGAAGATTTCATTATAACTTGACATTCTGAGTTTATTTCATGAAATCTGCGCTTCCCCTACAAGAGTTCAACCAACCATTATAGGAAAACGTGTTTTCGTGAAGAAATCATGACAAACTAACACAAAATGAAGATTTCATTATAACTTGACATTCTGAGTTGTTTTCATGAAACCTGCGCTTCCCCTACAAGAGTTCGACCTAACATTATAGGAAAACGTGTTTTCGTGAAGAAATCATGACAAACTAACACAAAATGAAGATTTCATTATAACTTGACATTCTGAGTTTATTTCATGAAATCTGCGCTTCCCCTACAAGAGTTCAACCTACCATTATAGGAAAACGTGTTTTCGTGAAGAAATCATGACAAACTAACACAAAATGAAGATTTCATTATAACTTGACATTCTGAGTTGTTTTCATGAAACCTGCGCTTCCCCTACAAGAGTTCAACCTACCATTATAGGAAAACGTGTTTTCGTGAAGAAATCATGACAAACTAACACAAAATGAAGATTTCATTATAACTTGACATTCTGAGTTGTTTTCATGAAACCTGCGCTTCCCCTACAAGAGTTCAACCTACCATTATAGGAAAACGTGTTTTCGTGAAGAAATCATGACAAACTAACACAAAATGAAGATTTCATTATAACTTGACATTCTGAGTTGTTTTCATGAAACCTGCGCTTCCCCTACAAGCGTTCAACCTACCATTATAGGAAAACGTGTTTTCGTGAAGAAATCATGACAAACTAACACAAAATGAAGATTTCATTATAACTTGACATTCTGAGTTGTTTTCATGAAACCTGCGCTTTCCCTACAAGAGTTCAACCTACCATTATAGGAAAACGTGTTTTCGTGAAGAAATCATGACAAACTAACACAAAATGAAGATTTCATTATAACTTGACATTCTGAGTTGTTTTTATGAAACCTGCGCTTCCCCTACAAGAGTTCGACCTAACATTATAGGAAAACGTGTTTTCGTGAAGAAATCATGACAAACTAACACAAAATGAAGATTTCATTATAACTTGACATTCTGAGTTGTTTTCATGAAACCTGCGCTTCCCCTACAAGAGTTCAACCTACCATTATAGAAAAAAGTGTTTTCGTGAAGAAATCATGACAAACTAACACAAAATGAAGACTTCATTATAACTTGACATTCTGAGTTGTTTTCATGAAACCTGCGCTTCCCCTATAAGAGTTCAACCTACCATTATAGAAAAACGTGTTTTCGTGAAGAAATCATGACAAACTAACACAAAATGAAGACTTCATTATAACTTGACATTCTGAGTTGTTTTCATGAAACCTGCGCTTCCCCTACAAGAGTTCAACCAACCATTATAGGAAAACGTGTTTTCGTGAAGAAATCATGACAAACTAACACAAAATGAAGATTTCATTATAACTTGACATTCTGAGTTGTTTTCATGAAACCTGCGCTTCCCCTACAAGAGTTCGACCTAACATTATAGGAAAACGTGTTTTCGTGAAGAAATCATGACAAACTAACACAAAATGAAGATTTCATTATAACTTGACATTCTGAGTTTATTTCATGAAATCTGCGCTTCCCCTACAAGAGTTCAACCAACCATTATAGGAAAACGTGTTTTCGTGAAGAAATCATGACAAACTAACACAAAATGAAGATTTCATTATAACTTGACATTCTGAGTTGTTTTCATGAAACCTGCGCTTCCCCTACAAGAGTTCGACCTAACATTATAGGAAAACGTGTTTTCGTGAAGAAATCATGACAAACTAACACAAAATGAAGATTTCATTATAACTTGACATTCTGAGTTTATTTCATGAAATCTGCGCTTCCCCTACAAGAGTTCAACCTACCATTATAGGAAAACGTGTTTTCATGAAGAAATCATGACAAACTAACACAAAATGAAGATTTCATTATAACTTGACATTCTGAGTTGTTTTCATGAAACCTGCGCTTCCCCTATAAGAGTTCAACCTACCATTATAGGAAAACGTGTTTTCGTGAAGAAATCATGACAAACTAACACAAAATGAAGATTTCATTATAACTTGACATTCTGAGTTGTTTTCATGAAACCTGCGCTTCCCCTACAAGAGTTCAACCTACCATTATAGGAAAACGTGTTTTCGTGAAGAAATCATGACAAACTAACACAAAATGAAGATTTCATTATAACTTGACATTCTGAGTTGTTTTCATGAAACCTGCGCTTCCCCTACAAGCGTTCAACCTACCATTATAGGAAAACGTGTTTTCGTGAAGAAATCATGACAAACTAACACAAAATGAAGATTTCATTATAACTTGACATTCTGAGTTGTTTTCATGAAACCTGCGCTTCCCCTATAAGAGTTCAACCTACCATTATAGAAAAAAGTGTTTTCGTGAAGAAATCATGACAAACTAACACAAAATGAAGATTTCATTATAACTTGACATTCTGAGTTGTTTTCATGAAACCTGCGCTTCCCCTACAAGAGTTCAACCTACCATTATAGGAAAACGTGTTTTCGTGAAGAAATCATGACAAACTAACACAAAATGAAGATTTCATTATAACTTGACATTCTGAGTTGTTTTCATGAAACCTGCGCTTTCCCTACAAGAGTTCAACCTACCATTATAGGAAAACGTGTTTTCGTGAAGAAATCATGACAAACTAACACAAAATGAAGATTTCATTATAACTTGACATTCTGAGTTGTTTTCATGAAACCTGCGCTTCCCCTACAAGAGTTCGACCTAACATTATAGGAAAACGTGTTTTCGTGAAGAAATCATGACAAACTAACACAAAATGAAGATTTCATTATAACTTGACATTCTGAGTTGTTTTCATGAAATCTGCGCTTCCCCTACAAGAGTTCGACCTACCATTATAGGAAAACGTGTTTTCGTGAAGAAATCATGACAAACTAACACAAAATGTAGATTTCATTATAACTTGACATTCTGAGTTGTTTTCATGAAACCTGCGCTAACCCTACAAGAGTTCGACCTAACATTATAGGAAAACGTGTTTTCGTGAAGAAATCATGACAAACTAACACAAAATGAAGATTTCATTATAACTTGACATTCTGAGTTGTTTTCATGAAACCTGCGCTTCCCCTACAAGAGTTCGACCTACCATTATAGGAAAACGTGTTTTCGTGAAGAAATCATGACAAACTAACACAAAATGAAGATTTCATTATAACTTGACATTCTGAGTTTATTTCATGAAACCTGCGCTTCCCCTACAAGAGTTCAACCTACCATTATAGAAAAAAGTGTTTTCGTGAAGGAATCATGACAAACTAACACAAAATGAAGATTTCATTATAACTTGACATTCTGAGTTGTTTTCATGAAACCTGCGCTTCCCCTATAAGAGTTCAACCTACCATTATAGAAAAACGTGTTTTCGTGAAGAAATCATGACAAACTAACACAAAATGAAGACTTCATTATAACTTGACATTCTGAGTTGTTTTCATGAAACCTGCGCTTCCCCTACAAGAGTTCAACCTACCATTATAGGAAAACGTGTTTTCCTGAAGAAATCATGACAAACTAACACAAAATGAAGATTTCATTATAACTTGACATTCTGAGTTGTTTTCATGAAACCTGCGCTTCCCCTACAAGAGTTCGACCTAACATTATAGGAAAACGTGTTTTCGTGAAGAAATCATGACAAACTAACACAAAATGAAGATTTCATTATAACTTGACATTCTGAGTTTATTTCATGAAATCTGCGCTTCCCCTACAAGAGTTCAACCAACCATTATAGGAAAACGTGTTTTCGTGAAGAAATCATGACAAACTAACACAAAATGAAGATTTCATTATAACTTGACATTCTGAGTTGTTTTCATGAAACCTGCGCTTCCCCTACAAGAGTTCGACCTAACATTATAGGAAAACGTGTTTTCGTGAAGAAATCATGACAAACTAACACAAAATGAAGATTTCATTATAACTTGACATTCTGAGTTTATTTCATGAAATCTGCGCTTCCCCTACAAGAGTTCAACCTACCATTATAGGAAAACGTGTTTTCATGAAGAAATCATGACAAACTAACACAAAATGAAGATTTCATTATAACTTGACATTCTGAGTTGTTTTCATGAAACCTGCGCTTCCCCTATAAGAGTTCAACCTACCATTATAGGAAAACGTGTTTTCGTGAAGAAATCATGACAAACTAACACAAAATGAAGATTTCATTATAACTTGACATTCTGAGTTGTTTTCATGAAACCTGCGCTTCCCCTACAAGAGTTCAACCTACCATTATAGGAAAACGTGTTTTCGTGAAGAAATCATGACAAACTAACACAAAATGAAGATTTCATTATAACTTGACATTCTGAGTTGTTTTCATGAAACCTGCGCTTCCCCTACAAGCGTTCAACCTACCATTATAGGAAAACGTGTTTTCGTGAAGAAATCATGACAAACTAACACAAAATGAAGATTTCATTATAACTTGACATTCTGAGTTGTTTTCATGAAACCTGCGCTTTCCCTACAAGAGTTCAACCTACCATTATAGGAAAACGTGTTTTCGTGAAGAAATCATGACAAACTAACACAAAATGAAGATTTCATTATAACGACATTCTGAGTTGTTTTTATGAAACCTGCGCTTCCCCTACAAGAGTTCGACCTAACATTATAGGAAAACGTGTTTTCGTGAAGAAATCATGACAAACTAACACAAAATGAAGATTTCATTATAACTTGACATTCTGAGTTGTTTTCATGAAATCTGCGCTTCCCCTACAAGAGTTCGACCTACCATTATAGGAAAACGTGTTTTCGTGAAGAAATCATGACAAACTAACACAAAATGTAGATTTCATTATAACTTGACATTCTGAGTTGTTTTCATGAAACCTGCGCTAACCCTACAAGAGTTCGACCTAACATTATAGGAAAACGTGTTTTCGTGAAGAAATCATGACAAACTAACACAAAATGAAGATTTCATTATAACTTGATATTCTGAGTTGTTTTCATGAAACCTGCGCTTCCCCTACAAGAGTTCGACCTACCATTATAGGAAAACGTGTTTTCGTGAAGAAATCATGACAAACTAACACAAAATGAAGATTTCATTATAACTTGACATTCTGAGTTGTTTTCATGAAACCTGCGCTTCCCCTACAAGAGTTCAACCTACCATTATAGAAAAAAGTGTTTTCGTGAAGAAATCATGACAAACTAACACAAAATGAAGACTTCATTATAACTTGACATTCTGAGTTGTTTTCATGAAACCTGCGCTTCCCCTATAAGAGTTCAACCTACCATTATAGAAAAACGTGTTTTCGTGAAGAAATCATGACAAACTAACACAAAATGAAGACTTCATTATAACTTGACATTCTGAGTTGTTTTCATGAAACCTGCGCTTCCCCTACAAGAGTTCAACCAACCATTATAGGAAAACGTGTTTTCGTGAAGAAATCATGACAAACTAACACAAAATGAAGATTTCATTATAACTTGACATTCTGAGTTGTTTTCATGAAACCTGCGCTTCCCCTACAAGAGTTCGACCTAACATTATAGGAAAACGTGTTTTCGTGAAGAAATCATGACAAACTAACACAAAATGAAGATTTCATTATAACTTGACATTCTGAGTTTATTTCATGAAATCTGCGCTTCCCCTACAAGAGTTCAACCAACCATTATAGGAAAACGTGTTTTCGTGAAGAAATCATGACAAACTAACACAAAATGAAGATTTCATTATAACTTGACATTCTGAGTTGTTTTCATGAAACCTGCGCTTCCCCTACAAGAGTTCGACCTAACATTATAGGAAAACGTGTTTTCGTGAAGAAATCATGACAAACTAACACAAAATGAAGATTTCATTATAACTTGACATTCTGAGTTTATTTCATGAAATCTGCGCTTCCCCTACAAGAGTTCAACCTACCATTATAGGAAAACGTGTTTTCATGAAGAAATCATGACAAACTAACACAAAATGAAGATTTCATTATAACTTGACATTCTGAGTTGTTTTCATGAAACCTGCGCTTCCCCTATAAGAGTTCAACCTACCATTATAGGAAAACGTGTTTTCGTGAAGAAATCATGACAAACTAACACAAAATGAAGATTTCATTATAACTTGACATTCTGAGTTGTTTTCATGAAACCTGCGCTTCCCCTACAAGAGTTCAACCTACCATTATAGGAAAACGTGTTTTCGTGAAGAAATCATGACAAACTAACACAAAATGAAGATTTCATTATAACTTGACATTCTGAGTTGTTTTCATGAAACCTGCGCTTCCCCTACAAGCGTTCAACCTACCATTATAGGAAAACGTGTTTTCGTGAAGAAATCATGACAAACTAACACAAAATGAAGATTTCATTATAACTTGACATTCTGAGTTGTTTTCATGAAACCTGCGCTTCCCCTATAAGAGTTCAACCTACCATTATAGAAAAAAGTGTTTTCGTGAAGAAATCATGACAAACTAACACAAAATGAAGATTTCATTATAACTTGACATTCTGAGTTGTTTTCATGAAACCTGCGCTTCCCCTACAAGAGTTCAACCTACCATTATAGGAAAACGTGTTTTCGTGAAGAAATCATGACAAACTAACACAAAATGAAGATTTCATTATAACTTGACATTCTGAGTTGTTTTCATGAAACCTGCGCTTCCCCTACAAGAGTTCGACCTAACATTATAGGAAAACGTGTTTTCGTGAAGAAATCATGACAAAGTAACACAAAATGAAGATTTCATTATAACTTGACATTCTGAGTTTATTTCATGAAATCTGCGCTTCCCCTACAAGAGTTCAACCTACCATTATAGGAAAACGTGTTTTCGTGAAGAAATCATGACAAACTAACACAAAATGAAGATTTCATTATAACTTGACATTCTGAGTTGTTTTCATGAAACCTGCGCTTCCCCTACAAGAGTTCGACCTAACATTATATGAAAACGTGTTTTCGTGAAGAAATCATGACAAACTAACACAAAATGAAGATTTCATTATAACTTGACATTCTGAGTTTATTTCATGAAATCTGCGCTTCCCCTACAAGAGTTCAACCAACCATTATAGGAAAACGTGTTTTCGTGAAGAAATCATGACAAACTAACACAAAATGAAGATTTCATTATAACTTGACATTCTGAGTTGTTTTCATGAAACCTGCGCTTCCCCTACAAGAGTTCAACCTACCATTATAGGAAAACGTGTTTTCGTGAAGAAATCATGACAAACTAACACAAAATGAAGATTTCATTATAACTTGACATTCTGAGTTGTTTTCATGAAACCTGCGCTTCCCCTACAAGAGTTCAACCTACCATTATAGGAAAACGTGTTTTCGTGAAGAAATCATGACAAACTAACACAAAATGAAGATTTCATTATAACTTGACATTCTGAGTTGTTTTCATGAAACCTGCGCTTCCCCTACAAGCGTTCAACCTACCATTATAGGAAAACGTGTTTTCGTGAAGAAATCATGACAAACTAACACAAAATGAAGATTTCATTATAACTTGACATTCTGAGTTGTTTTCATGAAACCTGCGCTTTCCCTACAAGAGTTCAACCTACCATTATAGGAAAACGTGTTTTCGTGAAGAAATCATGACAAACTAACACAAAATGAAGATTTCATTATAACTTGACATTCTGAGTTGTTTTTATGAAACCTGCGCTTCCCCTACAAGAGTTCGACCTAACATTATAGGAAAACGTGTTTTCGTGAAGAAATCATGACAAACTAACACAAAATGAAGATTTCATTATAACTTGACATTCTGAGTTGTTTTCATGAAACCTGCGCTTCCCCTACAAGAGTTCAACCTACCATTATAGAAAAAAGTGTTTTCGTGAAGAAATCATGACAAACTAACACAAAATGAAGACTTCATTATAACTTGACATTCTGAGTTGTTTTCATGAAACCTGCGCTTCCCCTATAAGAGTTCAACCTACCATTATAGAAAAACGTGTTTTCGTGAAGAAATCATGACAAACTAACACAAAATGAAGACTTCATTATAACTTGACATTCTGAGTTGTTTTCATGAAACCTGCGCTTCCCCTACAAGAGTTCAACCAACCATTATAGGAAAACGTGTTTTCGTGAAGAAATCATGACAAACTAACACAAAATGAAGATTTCATTATAACTTGACATTCTGAGTTGTTTTCATGAAACCTGCGCTTCCCCTACAAGAGTTCGACCTAACATTATAGGAAAACGTGTTTTCGTGAAGAAATCATGACAAACTAACACAAAATGAAGATTTCATTATAACTTGACATTCTGAGTTTATTTCATGAAATCTGCGCTTCCCCTACAAGAGTTCAACCAACCATTATAGGAAAACGTGTTTTCGTGAAGAAATCATGACAAACTAACACAAAATGAAGATTTCATTATAACTTGACATTCTGAGTTGTTTTCATGAAACCTGCGCTTCCCCTACAAGAGTTCGACCTAACATTATAGGAAAACGTGTTTTCGTGAAGAAATCATGACAAACTAACACAAAATGAAGATTTCATTATAACTTGACATTCTGAGTTTATTTCATGAAATCTGCGCTTCCCCTACAAGAGTTCAACCTACCATTATAGGAAAACGTGTTTTCATGAAGAAATCATGACAAACTAACACAAAATGAAGATTTCATTATAACTTGACATTCTGAGTTGTTTTCATGAAACCTGCGCTTCCCCTATAAGAGTTCAACCTACCATTATAGGAAAACGTGTTTTCGTGAAGAAATCATGACAAACTAACACAAAATGAAGATTTCATTATAACTTGACATTCTGAGTTGTTTTCATGAAACCTGCGCTTCCCCTACAAGAGTTCAACCTACCATTATAGGAAAACGTGTTTTCGTGAAGAAATCATGACAAACTAACACAAAATGAAGATTTCATTATAACTTGACATTCTGAGTTGTTTTCATGAAACCTGCGCTTCCCCTACAAGCGTTCAACCTACCATTATAGGAAAACGTGTTTTCGTGAAGAAATCATGACAAACTAACACAAAATGAAGATTTCATTATAACTTGACATTCTGAGTTGTTTTCATGAAACCTGCGCTTCCCCTATAAGAGTTCAACCTACCATTATAGAAAAAAGTGTTTTCGTGAAGAAATCATGACAAACTAACACAAAATGAAGATTTCATTATAACTTGACATTCTGAGTTGTTTTCATGAAACCTGCGCTTCCCCTACAAGAGTTCAACCTACCATTATAGGAAAACGTGTTTTCGTGAAGAAATCATGACAAACTAACACAAAATGAAGATTTCATTATAACTTGACATTCTGAGTTGTTTTCATGAAACCTGCGCTTTCCCTACAAGAGTTCAACCTACCATTATAGGAAAACGTGTTTTCGTGAAGAAATCATGACAAACTAACACAAAATGAAGATTTCATTATAACTTGACATTCTGAGTTGTTTTCATGAAACCTGCGCTTCCCCTACAAGAGTTCGACCTAACATTATAGGAAAACGTGTTTTCGTGAAGAAATCATGACAAACTAACACAAAATGAAGATTTCATTATAACTTGACATTCTGAGTTGTTTTCATGAAATCTGCGCTTCCCCTACAAGAGTTCGACCTACCATTATAGGAAAACGTGTTTTCGTGAAGAAATCATGACAAACTAACACAAAATGTAGATTTCATTATAACTTGACATTCTGAGTTGTTTTCATGAAACCTGCGCTAACCCTACAAGAGTTCGACCTAACATTATAGGAAAACGTGTTTTCGTGAAGAAATCATGACAAACTAACACAAAATGAAGATTTCATTATAACTTGACATTCTGAGTTGTTTTCATGAAACCTGCGCTTCCCCTACAAGAGTTCGACCTACCATTATAGGAAAACGTGTTTTCGTGAAGAAATCATGACAAACTAACACAAAATGAAGATTTCATTATAACTTGACATTCTGAGTTTATTTCATGAAACCTGCGCTTCCCCTACAAGAGTTCAACCTACCATTATAGAAAAAAGTGTTTTCGTGAAGGAATCATGACAAACTAACACAAAATGAAGATTTCATTATAACTTGACATTCTGAGTTGTTTTCATGAAACCTGCGCTTCCCCTATAAGAGTTCAACCTACCATTATAGAAAAACGTGTTTTCGTGAAGAAATCATGACAAACTAACACAAAATGAAGACTTCATTATAACTTGACATTCTGAGTTGTTTTCATGAAACCTGCGCTTCCCCTACAAGAGTTCAACCTACCATTATAGGAAAACGTGTTTTCCTGAAGAAATCATGACAAACTAACACAAAATGAAGATTTCATTATAACTTGACATTCTGAGTTGTTTTCATGAAACCTGCGCTTCCCCTACAAGAGTTCGACCTAACATTATAGGAAAACGTGTTTTCGTGAAGAAATCATGACAAACTAACACAAAATGAAGATTTCATTATAACTTGACATTCTGAGTTTATTTCATGAAATCTGCGCTTCCCCTACAAGAGTTCAACCAACCATTATAGGAAAACGTGTTTTCGTGAAGAAATCATGACAAACTAACACAAAATGAAGATTTCATTATAACTTGACATTCTGAGTTGTTTTCATGAAACCTGCGCTTCCCCTACAAGAGTTCGACCTAACATTATAGGAAAACGTGTTTTCGTGAAGAAATCATGACAAACTAACACAAAATGAAGATTTCATTATAACTTGACATTCTGAGTTTATTTCATGAAATCTGCGCTTCCCCTACAAGAGTTCAACCTACCATTATAGGAAAACGTGTTTTCATGAAGAAATCATGACAAACTAACACAAAATGAAGATTTCATTATAACTTGACATTCTGAGTTGTTTTCATGAAACCTGCGCTTCCCCTATAAGAGTTCAACCTACCATTATAGGAAAACGTGTTTTCGTGAAGAAATCATGACAAACTAACACAAAATGAAGATTTCATTATAACTTGACATTCTGAGTTGTTTTCATGAAACCTGCGCTTCCCCTACAAGAGTTCAACCTACCATTATAGGAAAACGTGTTTTCGTGAAGAAATCATGACAAACTAACACAAAATGAAGATTTCATTATAACTTGACATTCTGAGTTGTTTTCATGAAACCTGCGCTTCCCCTACAAGCGTTCAACCTACCATTATAGGAAAACGTGTTTTCGTGAAGAAATCATGACAAACTAACACAAAATGAAGATTTCATTATAACTTGACATTCTGAGTTGTTTTCATGAAACCTGCGCTTTCCCTACAAGAGTTCAACCTACCATTATAGGAAAACGTGTTTTCGTGAAGAAATCATGACAAACTAACACAAAATGAAGATTTCATTATAACTTGACATTCTGAGTTGTTTTTATGAAACCTGCGCTTCCCCTACAAGAGTTCGACCTAACATTATAGGAAAACGTGTTTTCGTGAAGAAATCATGACAAACTAACACAAAATGAAGATTTCATTATAACTTGACATTCTGAGTTGTTTTCATGAAATCTGCGCTTCCCCTACAAGAGTTCGACCTACCATTATAGGAAAACGTGTTTTCGTGAAGAAATCATGACAAACTAACACAAAATGTAGATTTCATTATAACTTGACATTCTGAGTTGTTTTCATGAAACCTGCGCTAACCCTACAAGAGTTCGACCTAACATTATAGGAAAACGTGTTTTCGTGAAGAAATCATGACAAACTAACACAAAATGAAGATTTCATTATAACTTGATATTCTGAGTTGTTTTCATGAAACCTGCGCTTCCCCTACAAGAGTTCGACCTACCATTATAGGAAAACGTGTTTTCGTGAAGAAATCATGACAAACTAACACAAAATGAAGATTTCATTATAACTTGACATTCTGAGTTGTTTTCATGAAACCTGCGCTTCCCCTACAAGAGTTCAACCTACCATTATAGAAAAAAGTGTTTTCGTGAAGAAATCATGACAAACTAACACAAAATGAAGACTTCATTATAACTTGACATTCTGAGTTGTTTTCATGAAACCTGCGCTTCCCCTATAAGAGTTCAACCTACCATTATAGAAAAACGTGTTTTCGTGAAGAAATCATGACAAACTAACACAAAATGAAGACTTCATTATAACTTGACATTCTGAGTTGTTTTCATGAAACCTGCGCTTCCCCTACAAGAGTTCAACCAACCATTATAGGAAAACGTGTTTTCGTGAAGAAATCATGACAAACTAACACAAAATGAAGATTTCATTATAACTTGACATTCTGAGTTGTTTTCATGAAACCTGCGCTTCCCCTACAAGAGTTCGACCTAACATTATAGGAAAACGTGTTTTCGTGAAGAAATCATGACAAACTAACACAAAATGAAGATTTCATTATAACTTGACATTCTGAGTTTATTTCATGAAATCTGCGCTTCCCCTACAAGAGTTCAACCAACCATTATAGGAAAACGTGTTTTCGTGAAGAAATCATGACAAACTAACACAAAATGAAGATTTCATTATAACTTGACATTCTGAGTTGTTTTCATGAAACCTGCGCTTCCCCTACAAGAGTTCGACCTAACATTATAGGAAAACGTGTTTTCGTGAAGAAATCATGACAAACTAACACAAAATGAAGATTTCATTATAACTTGACATTCTGAGTTTATTTCATGAAATCTGCGCTTCCCCTACAAGAGTTCAACCTACCATTATAGGAAAACGTGTTTTCATGAAGAAATCATGACAAACTAACACAAAATGAAGATTTCATTATAACTTGACATTCTGAGTTGTTTTCATGAAACCTGCGCTTCCCCTATAAGAGTTCAACCTACCATTATAGGAAAACGTGTTTTCGTGAAGAAATCATGACAAACTAACACAAAATGAAGATTTCATTATAACTTGACATTCTGAGTTGTTTTCATGAAACCTGCGCTTCCCCTACAAGAGTTCAACCTACCATTATAGGAAAACGTGTTTTCGTGAAGAAATCATGACAAACTAACACAAAATGAAGATTTCATTATAACTTGACATTCTGAGTTGTTTTCATGAAACCTGCGCTTCCCCTACAAGCGTTCAACCTACCATTATAGGAAAACGTGTTTTCGTGAAGAAATCATGACAAACTAACACAAAATGAAGATTTCATTATAACTTGACATTCTGAGTTGTTTTCATGAAACCTGCGCTTCCCCTATAAGAGTTCAACCTACCATTATAGAAAAAAGTGTTTTCGTGAAGAAATCATGACAAACTAACACAAAATGAAGATTTCATTATAACTTGACATTCTGAGTTGTTTTCATGAAACCTGCGCTTCCCCTACAAGAGTTCAACCTACCATTATAGGAAAACGTGTTTTCGTGAAGAAATCATGACAAACTAACACAAAATGAAGATTTCATTATAACTTGACATTCTGAGTTGTTTTCATGAAACCTGCGCTTCCCCTACAAGAGTTCGACCTAACATTATAGGAAAACGTGTTTTCGTGAAGAAATCATGACAAAGTAACACAAAATGAAGATTTCATTATAACTTGACATTCTGAGTTTATTTCATGAAATCTGCGCTTCCCCTACAAGAGTTCAACCTACCATTATAGGAAAACGTGTTTTCGTGAAGAAATCATGACAAACTAACACAAAATGAAGATTTCATTATAACTTGACATTCTGAGTTGTTTTCATGAAACCTGCGCTTCCCCTACAAGAGTTCGACCTAACATTATATGAAAACGTGTTTTCGTGAAGAAATCATGACAAACTAACACAAAATGAAGATTTCATTATAACTTGACATTCTGAGTTTATTTCATGAAATCTGCGCTTCCCCTACAAGAGTTCAACCA
Organism: Paramormyrops kingsleyae; assembly: GCF_048594095.1. Lineage (NCBI taxonomy): Eukaryota > Metazoa > Chordata > Actinopteri > Osteoglossiformes > Mormyridae > Paramormyrops > Paramormyrops kingsleyae. Next base: position 422,486 of record NW_027325964.1, on the reverse strand, counting down.
ACCATTATAGGAAAACGTGTTTTCGTGAAGAAATCATGACAAACTAACACAAAATGAAGATTTCATTATAACTTGACATTCTGAGTTGTTTTCATGAAACCTGCGCTTCCCCTACAAGAGTTCGACCTACCATTATAGGAAAACGTGTTTTCGTGAAGAAATCATGACAAACTAACACAAAATGTAGATTTCATTATAACTTGACATTCTGAGTTGTTTTCATGAAACCTGCGCTAACCCTACAAGAGTTCGACCTAACATTATAGGAAAACGTGTTTTCGTGAAGAAATCATGACAAACTAACACAAAATGAAGATTTCATTATAACTTGACATTCTGAGTTGTTTTCATGAAATCTGCGCTTCCCCTACAAGAGTTCGACCTACCATTATAGGAAAACGTGTTTTCGTGAAGAAATCATGACAAACTAACACAAAATGTAGATTTCATTATAACTTGACATTCTGAGTTGTTTTCATGAAACCTGCGCTAACCCTACAAGAGTTCGACCTAACATTATAGGAAAACGTGTTTTCGTGAAGAAATCATGACAAACTAACACAAAATGAAGATTTCATTATAACTTGATATTCTGAGTTGTTTTCATGAAACCTGCGCTTCCCCTACAAGAGTTCGACCTACCATTATAGGAAAACGTGTTTTCGTGAAGAAATCATGACAAACTAACACAAAATGAAGATTTCATTATAACTTGACATTCTGAGTTTATTTCATGAAACCTGCGCTTCCCCTACAAGAGTTCAACCTACCATTATAGAAAAAAGTGTTTTCGTGAAGGAATCATGACAAACTAACACAAAATGAAGATTTCATTATAACTTGACATTCTGAGTTGTTTTCATGAAACCTGCGCTTCCCCTACAAGAGTTCAACCTACCATTATAGAAAAAAGTGTTTTCGTGAAGAAATCATGACAAACTAACACAAAATGAAGACTTCATTATAACTTGACATTCTGAGTTGTTTTCATGAAACCTGCGCTTCCCCTATAAGAGTTCAACCTACCATTATAGAAAAACGTGTTTTCGTGAAGAAATCATGACAAACTAACACAAAATGAAGACTTCATTATAACTTGACATTCTGAGTTGTTTTCATGAAACCTGCGCTTCCCCTACAAGAGTTCAACCAACCATTATAGGAAAACGTGTTTTCGTGAAGAAATCATGACAAACTAACACAAAATGAAGATTTCATTATAACTTGACATTCTGAGTTGTTTTCATGAAACCTGCGCTTCCCCTACAAGAGTTCGACCTAACATTATAGGAAAACGTGTTTTCGTGAAGAAATCATGACAAACTAACACAAAATGAAGATTTCATTATAACTTGACATTCTGAGTTTATTTCATGAAATCTGCGCTTCCCCTACAAGAGTTCAACCAACCATTATAGGAAAACGTGTTTTCGTGAAGAAATCATGACAAACTAACACAAAATGAAGATTTCATTATAACTTGACATTCTGAGTTGTTTTCATGAAACCTGCGCTTCCCCTACAAGAGTTCGACCTAACATTATAGGAAAACGTGTTTTCGTGAAGAAATCATGACAAACTAACACAAAATGAAGATTTCATTATAACTTGACATTCTGAGTTTATTTCATGAAATCTGCGCTTCCCCTACAAGAGTTCAACCTACCATTATAGGAAAACGTGTTTTCATGAAGAAATCATGACAAACTAACACAAAATGAAGATTTCATTATAACTTGACATTCTGAGTTGTTTTCATGAAACCTGCGCTTCCCCTATAAGAGTTCAACCTACCATTATAGGAAAACGTGTTTTCGTGAAGAAATCATGACAAACTAACACAAAATGAAGATTTCATTATAACTTGACATTCTGAGTTGTTTTCATGAAACCTGCGCTTCCCCTACAAGAGTTCAACCTACCATTATAGGAAAACGTGTTTTCGTGAAGAAATCATGACAAACTAACACAAAATGAAGATTTCATTATAACTTGACATTCTGAGTTGTTTTCATGAAACCTGCGCTTCCCCTACAAGCGTTCAACCTACCATTATAGGAAAACGTGTTTTCGTGAAGAAATCATGACAAACTAACACAAAATGAAGATTTCATTATAACTTGACATTCTGAGTTGTTTTCATGAAACCTGCGCTTCCCCTATAAGAGTTCAACCTACCATTATAGAAAAAAGTGTTTTCGTGAAGAAATCATGACAAACTAACACAAAATGAAGATTTCATTATAACTTGACATTCTGAGTTGTTTTCATGAAACCTGCGCTTCCCCTACAAGAGTTCAACCTACCATTATAGGAAAACGTGTTTTCGTGAAGAAATCATGACAAACTAACACAAAATGAAGATTTCATTATAACTTGACATTCTGAGTTGTTTTCATGAAACCTGCGCTTCCCCTACAAGAGTTCGACCTAACATTATAGGAAAACGTGTTTTCGTGAAGAAATCATGACAAACTAACACAAAATGAAGATTTCATTATAACTTGACATTCTGAGTTTATTTCATGAAATCTGCGCTTCCCCTACAAGAGTTCAACCTACCATTATAGGAAAACGTGTTTTCGTGAAGAAATCATGACAAACTAACACAAAATGAAGATTTCATTATAACTTGACATTCTGAGTTGTTTTCATGAAACCTGCGCTTCCCCTACAAGAGTTCAACCAACCATTATAGGAAAACGTGTTTTCGTGAAGAAATCATGACAAACTAACACAAAATGAAGATTTCATTATAACTTGACATTCTGAGTTGTTTTCATGAAACCTGCGCTTCCCCTACAAGAGTTCGACCTAACATTATATGAAAACGTGTTTTCGTGAAGAAATCATGACAAACTAACACAAAATGAAGATTTCATTATAACTTGACATTCTGAGTTGTTTTCATGAAACCTGCGCTAACCCTACAAGAGTTCGACCTAACATTATAGGAAAACGTGTTTTCGTGAAGAAATCATGACAAACTAACACAAAATGAAGATTTCATTATAACTTGACATTCTGAGTTGTTTTCATGAAACCTGCGCTTCCCCTACAAGAGTTCGACCTACCATTATAGGAAAACGTGTTTTCGTGAAGAAATCATGACAAACTAACACAAAATGAAGATTTCATTATAACTTGACATTCTGAGTTTATTTCATGAAACCTGCGCTTCCCCTACAAGAGTTCAACCTACCATTATAGAAAAAAGTGTTTTCGTGAAGGAATCATGACAAACTAACACAAAATGAAGATTTCATTATAACTTGACATTCTGAGTTGTTTTCATGAAACCTGCGCTTCCCCTATAAGAGTTCAACCTACCATTATAGAAAAACGTGTTTTCGTGAAGAAATCATGACAAACTAACACAAAATGAAGACTTCATTATAACTTGACATTCTGAGTTGTTTTCATGAAACCTGCGCTTCCCCTACAAGAGTTCAACCTACCATTATAGGAAAACGTGTTTTCCTGAAGAAATCATGACAAACTAACACAAAATGAAGATTTCATTATAACTTGACATTCTGAGTTGTTTTCATGAAACCTGCGCTTCCCCTACAAGAGTTCGACCTAACATTATAGGAAAACGTGTTTTCGTGAAGAAATCATGACAAACTAACACAAAATGAAGATTTCATTATAACTTGACATTCTGAGTTTATTTCATGAAATCTGCGCTTCCCCTACAAGAGTTCAACCAACCATTATAGGAAAACGTGTTTTCGTGAAGAAATCATGACAAACTAACACAAAATGAAGATTTCATTATAACTTGACATTCTGAGTTGTTTTCATGAAACCTGCGCTTCCCCTACAAGAGTTCGACCTAACATTATAGGAAAACGTGTTTTCGTGAAGAAATCATGACAAACTAACACAAAATGAAGATTTCATTATAACTTGACATTCTGAGTTTATTTCATGAAATCTGCGCTTCCCCTACAAGAGTTCAACCTACCATTATAGGAAAACGTGTTTTCATGAAGAAATCATGACAAACTAACACAAAATGAAGATTTCATTATAACTTGACATTCTGAGTTGTTTTCATGAAACCTGCGCTTCCCCTATAAGAGTTCAACCTACCATTATAGGAAAACGTGTTTTCGTGAAGAAATCATGACAAACTAACACAAAATGAAGATTTCATTATAACTTGACATTCTGAGTTGTTTTCATGAAACCTGCGCTTCCCCTACAAGAGTTCAACCTACCATTATAGGAAAACGTGTTTTCGTGAAGAAATCATGACAAACTAACACAAAATGAAGATTTCATTATAACTTGACATTCTGAGTTGTTTTCATGAAACCTGCGCTTCCCCTACAAGCGTTCAACCTACCATTATAGGAAAACGTGTTTTCGTGAAGAAATCATGACAAACTAACACAAAATGAAGATTTCATTATAACTTGACATTCTGAGTTGTTTTCATGAAACCTGCGCTTTCCCTACAAGAGTTCAACCTACCATTATAGGAAAACGTGTTTTCGTGAAGAAATCATGACAAACTAACACAAAATGAAGATTTCATTATAACTTGACATTCTGAGTTGTTTTTATGAAACCTGCGCTTCCCCTACAAGAGTTCGACCTAACATTATAGGAAAACGTGTTTTCGTGAAGAAATCATGACAAACTAACACAAAATGAAGATTTCATTATAACTTGACATTCTGAGTTGTTTTCATGAAATCTGCGCTTCCCCTACAAGAGTTCGACCTACCATTATAGGAAAACGTGTTTTCGTGAAGAAATCATGACAAACTAACACAAAATGTAGATTTCATTATAACTTGACATTCTGAGTTGTTTTCATGAAACCTGCGCTAACCCTACAAGAGTTCGACCTAACATTATAGGAAAACGTGTTTTCGTGAAGAAATCATGACAAACTAACACAAAATGAAGATTTCATTATAACTTGACATTCTGAGTTGTTTTCATGAAACCTGCGCTTCCCCTACAAGAGTTCAACCTACCATTATAGGAAAACGTGTTTTCGTGAAGAAATCATGACAAACTAACACAAAATGAAGATTTCATTATAACTTGACATTCTGAGTTGTTTTCATGAAACCTGCGCTTCCCCTACAAGAGTTCGACCTAACATTATAGGAAAACGTGTTTTCGTGAAGAAATCATGACAAACTAACACAAAATGAAGATTTCATTATAACTTGACATTCTGAGTTTATTTCATGAAATCTGCGCTTCCCCTACAAGAGTTCAACCTACCATTATAGGAAAACGTGTTTTCGTGAAGAAATCATGACAAACTAACACAAAATGAAGATTTCATTATAACTTGACATTCTGAGTTGTTTTCATGAAACCTGCGCTTCCCCTACAAGAGTTCAACCAACCATTATAGGAAAACGTGTTTTCGTGAAGAAATCATGACAAACTAACACAAAATGAAGATTTCATTATAACTTGACATTCTGAGTTGTTTTCATGAAACCTGCGCTTCCCCTACAAGAGTTCGACCTAACATTATATGAAAACGTGTTTTCGTGAAGAAATCATGACAAACTAACACAAAATGAAGATTTCATTATAACTTGACATTCTGAGTTTATTTCATGAAATCTGCGCTTCCCCTACAAGAGTTCAACCAACCATTATAGGAAAACGTGTTTTCGTGAAGAAATCATGACAAACTAACACAAAATGAAGATTTCATTATAACTTGACATTCTGAGTTGTTTTCATGAAACCTGCGCTTCCCCTACAAGAGTTCAACCTACCATTATAGGAAAACGTGTTTTCGTGAAGAAATCATGACAAACTAACACAAAATGAAGATTTCATTATAACTTGACATTCTGAGTTGTTTTCATGAAACCTGCGCTTCCCCTACAAGAGTTCGACCTAACATTATAGGAAAACGTGTTTTCGTGAAGAAATCATGACAAACTAACACAAAATGAAGATTTCATTATAACTTGACATTCTGAGTTTATTTCATGAAATCTGCGCTTCCCCTACAAGAGTTCAACCTACCATTATAGGAAAACGTGTTTTCGTGAAGAAATCATGACAAACTAACACAAAATGAAGATTTCATTATAACTTGACATTCTGAGTTGTTTTCATGAAACCTGCGCTTCCCCTACAAGAGTTCAACCAACCATTATAGGAAAACGTGTTTTCGTGAAGAAATCATGACAAACTAACACAAAATGAAGATTTCATTATAACTTGACATTCTGAGTTGTTTTCATGAAACCTGCGCTTCCCCTACAAGAGTTCGACCTAACATTATATGAAAACGTGTTTTCGTGAAGAAATCATGACAAACTAACACAAAATGAAGATTTCATTATAACTTGACATTCTGAGTTTATTTCATGAAATCTGCGCTTCCCCTACAAGAGTTCAACCAACCATTATAGGAAAACGTGTTTTCGTGAAGAAATCATGACAAACTAACACAAAATGAAGATTTCATTATAACTTGACATTCTGAGTTGTTTTCATGAAACCTGCGCTTTCCCTACAAGAGTTCAACCTACCATTATAGGAAAACGTGTTTTCGTGAAGAAATCATGACAAACTAACACAAAATGAAGATTTCATTATAACTTGACATTCTGAGTTGTTTTCATGAAACCTGCGCTTCCCCTACAAGAGTTCGACCTAACATTATAGGAAAACGTGTTTTCGTGAAGAAATCATGACAAACTAACACAAAATGAAGATTTCATTATAACTTGACATTCTGAGTTGTTTTCATGAAATCTGCGCTTCCCCTACAAGAGTTCGACCTACCATTATAGGAAAACGTGTTTTCGTGAAGAAATCATGACAAACTAACACAAAATGTAGATTTCATTATAACTTGACATTCTGAGTTGTTTTCATGAAACCTGCGCTAACCCTACAAGAGTTCGACCTAACATTATAGGAAAACGTGTTTTCGTGAAGAAATCATGACAAACTAACACAAAATGAAGATTTCATTATAACTTGACATTCTGAGTTGTTTTCATGAAACCTGCGCTTCCCCTACAAGAGTTCGACCTACCATTATAGGAAAACGTGTTTTCGTGAAGAAATCATGACAAACTAACACAAAATGAAGATTTCATTATAACTTGACATTCTGAGTTTATTTCATGAAACCTGCGCTTCCCCTACAAGAGTTCAACCTACCATTATAGAAAAAAGTGTTTTCGTGAAGGAATCATGACAAACTAACACAAAATGAAGATTTCATTATAACTTGACATTCTGAGTTGTTTTCATGAAACCTGCGCTTCCCCTATAAGAGTTCAACCTACCATTATAGAAAAACGTGTTTTCGTGAAGAAATCATGACAAACTAACACAAAATGAAGACTTCATTATAACTTGACATTCTGAGTTGTTTTCATGAAACCTGCGCTTCCCCTACAAGAGTTCAACCTACCATTATAGGAAAACGTGTTTTCCTGAAGAAATCATGACAAACTAACACAAAATGAAGATTTCATTATAACTTGACATTCTGAGTTGTTTTCATGAAACCTGCGCTTCCCCTACAAGAGTTCGACCTAACATTATAGGAAAACGTGTTTTCGTGAAGAAATCATGACAAACTAACACAAAATGAAGATTTCATTATAACTTGACATTCTGAGTTTATTTCATGAAATCTGCGCTTCCCCTACAAGAGTTCAACCAACCATTATAGGAAAACGTGTTTTCGTGAAGAAATCATGACAAACTAACACAAAATGAAGATTTCATTATAACTTGACATTCTGAGTTGTTTTCATGAAACCTGCGCTTCCCCTACAAGAGTTCGACCTAACATTATAGGAAAACGTGTTTTCGTGAAGAAATCATGACAAACTAACACAAAATGAAGATTTCATTATAACTTGACATTCTGAGTTTATTTCATGAAATCTGCGCTTCCCCTACAAGAGTTCAACCTACCATTATAGGAAAACGTGTTTTCATGAAGAAATCATGACAAACTAACACAAAATGAAGATTTCATTATAACTTGACATTCTGAGTTGTTTTCATGAAACCTGCGCTTCCCCTATAAGAGTTCAACCTACCATTATAGGAAAACGTGTTTTCGTGAAGAAATCATGACAAACTAACACAAAATGAAGATTTCATTATAACTTGACATTCTGAGTTGTTTTCATGAAACCTGCGCTTCCCCTACAAGAGTTCAACCTACCATTATAGGAAAACGTGTTTTCGTGAAGAAATCATGACAAACTAACACAAAATGAAGATTTCATTATAACTTGACATTCTGAGTTGTTTTCATGAAACCTGCGCTTCCCCTACAAGCGTTCAACCTACCATTATAGGAAAACGTGTTTTCGTGAAGAAATCATGACAAACTAACACAAAATGAAGATTTCATTATAACTTGACATTCTGAGTTGTTTTCATGAAACCTGCGCTTTCCCTACAAGAGTTCAACCTACCATTATAGGAAAACGTGTTTTCGTGAAGAAATCATGACAAACTAACACAAAATGAAGATTTCATTATAACTTGACATTCTGAGTTGTTTTTATGAAACCTGCGCTTCCCCTACAAGAGTTCGACCTAACATTATAGGAAAACGTGTTTTCGTGAAGAAATCATGACAAACTAACACAAAATGAAGATTTCATTATAACTTGACATTCTGAGTTGTTTTCATGAAATCTGCGCTTCCCCTACAAGAGTTCGACCTACCATTATAGGAAAACGTGTTTTCGTGAAGAAATCATGACAAACTAACACAAAATGTAGATTTCATTATAACTTGACATTCTGAGTTGTTTTCATGAAACCTGCGCTAACCCTACAAGAGTTCGACCTAACATTATAGGAAAACGTGTTTTCGTGAAGAAATCATGACAAACTAACACAAAATGAAGATTTCATTATAACTTGATATTCTGAGTTGTTTTCATGAAACCTGCGCTTCCCCTACAAGAGTTCGACCTACCATTATAGGAAAACGTGTTTTCGTGAAGAAATCATGACAAACTAACACAAAATGAAGATTTCATTATAACTTGACATTCTGAGTTTATTTCATGAAACCTGCGCTTCCCCTACAAGAGTTCAACCTACCATTATAGAAAAAAGTGTTTTCGTGAAGGAATCATGACAAACTAACACAAAATGAAGATTTCATTATAACTTGACATTCTGAGTTGTTTTCATGAAACCTGCGCTTCCCCTACAAGAGTTCAACCTACCATTATAGAAAAAAGTGTTTTCGTGAAGGAATCATGACAAACTAACACAAAATGAAGACTTCATTATAACTTGACATTCTGAGTTGTTTTCATGAAACCTGCGCTTCCCCTATAAGAGTTCAACCTACCATTATAGAAAAACGTGTTTTCGTGAAGAAATCATGACAAACTAACACAAAATGAAGACTTCATTATAACTTGACATTCTGAGTTGTTTTCATGAAACCTGCGCTTCCCCTACAAGAGTTCAACCAACCATTATAGGAAAACGTGTTTTCGTGAAGAAATCATGACAAACTAACACAAAATGAAGATTTCATTATAACTTGACATTCTGAGTTGTTTTCATGAAACCTGCGCTTCCCCCACAAGAGTTCGACCTAACATTATAGGAAAACGTGTTTTCGTGAAGAAATCATGACAAACTAACACAAAATGAAGATTTCATTATAACTTGACATTCTGAGTTTATTTCATGAAATCTGCGCTTCCCCTACAAGAGTTCAACCAACCATTATAGGAAAACGTGTTTTCGTGAAGAAATCATGACAAACTAACACAAAATGAAGATTTCATTATAACTTGACATTCTGAGTTGTTTTCATGAAACCTGCGCTTCCCCTACAAGAGTTCGACCTAACATTATAGGAAAACGTGTTTTCGTGAAGAAATCATGACAAACTAACACAAAATGAAGATTTCATTATAACTTGACATTCTGAGTTTATTTCATGAAATCTGCGCTTCCCCTACAAGAGTTCAACCTACCATTATAGGAAAACGTGTTTTCATGAAGAAATCATGACAAACTAACACAAAATGAAGATTTCATTATAACTTGACATTCTGAGTTGTTTTCATGAAACCTGCGCTTCCCCTATAAGAGTTCAACCTACCATTATAGGAAAACGTGTTTTCGTGAAGAAATCATGACAAACTAACACAAAATGAAGATTTCATTATAACTTGACATTCTGAGTTGTTTTCATGAAACCTGCGCTTCCCCTACAAGAGTTCAACCTACCATTATAGGAAAACGTGTTTTCGTGAAGAAATCATGACAAACTAACACAAAATGAAGATTTCATTATAACTTGACATTCTGAGTTGTTTTCATGAAACCTGCGCTTCCCCTACAAGCGTTCAACCTACCATTATAGGAAAACGTGTTTTCGTGAAGAAATCATGACAAACTAACACAAAATGAAGATTTCATTATAACTTGACATTCTGAGTTGTTTTCATGAAACCTGCGCTTCCCCTATAAGAGTTCAACCTACCATTATAGAAAAAAGTGTTTTCGTGAAGAAATCATGACAAACTAACACAAAATGAAGATTTCATTATAACTTGACATTCTGAGTTGTTTTCATGAAACCTGCGCTTCCCCTACAAGAGTTCAACCTACCATTATAGGAAAACGTGTTTTCGTGAAGAAATCATGACAAACTAACACAAAATGAAGATTTCATTATAACTTGACATTCTGAGTTGTTTTCATGAAACCTGCGCTTCCCCTACAAGAGTTCGACCTAACATTATAGGAAAACGTGTTTTCGTGAAGAAATCATGACAAAGTAACACAAAATGAAGATTTCATTATAACTTGACATTCTGAGTTTATTTCATGAAATCTGCGCTTCCCCTACAAGAGTTCAACCTACCATTATAGGAAAACGTGTTTTCGTGAAGAAATCATGACAAACTAACACAAAATGAAGATTTCATTATAACTTGACATTCTGAGTTGTTTTCATGAAACCTGCGCTTCCCCTACAAGAGTTCGACCTAACATTATATGAAAACGTGTTTTCGTGAAGAAATCATGACAAACTAACACAAAATGAAGATTTCATTATAACTTGACATTCTGAGTTTATTTCATGAAATCTGCGCTTCCCCTACAAGAGTTCAACCAACCATTATAGGAAAACGTGTTTTCGTGAAGAAATCATGACAAACTAACACAAAATGAAGATTTCATTATAACTTGACATTCTGAGTTGTTTTCATGAAACCTGCGCTTTCCCTACAAGAGTTCAACCTACCATTATAGGAAAACGTGTTTTCGTGAAGAAATCATGACAAACTAACACAAAATGAAGATTTCATTATAACTTGACATTCTGAGTTGTTTTCATGAAACCTGCGCTTCCCCTACAAGAGTTCGACCTAACATTATAGGAAAACGTGTTTTCGTGAAGAAATCATGACAAACTAACACAAAATGAAGATTTCATTATAACTTGACATTCTGAGTTGTTTTCATGAAATCTGCGCTTCCCCTACAAGAGTTCGACCTACCATTATAGGAAAACGTGTTTTCGTGAAGAAATCATGACAAACTAACACAAAATGTAGATTTCATTATAACTTGACATTCTGAGTTGTTTTCATGAAACCTGCGCTAACCCTACAAGAGTTCGACCTAACATTATAGGAAAACGTGTTTTCGTGAAGAAATCATGACAAACTAACACAAAATGAAGATTTCATTATAACTTGACATTCTGAGTTGTTTTCATGAAACCTGCGCTTCCCCTACAAGAGTTCGACCTACCATTATAGGAAAACGTGTTTTCGTGAAGAAATCATGACAAACTAACACAAAATGAAGATTTCATTATAACTTGACATTCTGAGTTTATTTCATGAAACCTGCGCTTCCCCTACAAGAGTTCAACCTACCATTATAGAAAAAAGTGTTTTCGTGAAGGAATCATGACAAACTAACACAAAATGAAGATTTCATTATAACTTGACATTCTGAGTTGTTTTCATGAAACCTGCGCTTCCCCTATAAGAGTTCAACCTACCATTATAGAAAAACGTGTTTTCGTGAAGAAATCATGACAAACTAACACAAAATGAAGACTTCATTATAACTTGACATTCTGAGTTGTTTTCATGAAACCTGCGCTTCCCCTACAAGAGTTCAACCTACCATTATAGGAAAACGTGTTTTCCTGAAGAAATCATGACAAACTAACACAAAATGAAGATTTCATTATAACTTGACATTCTGAGTTGTTTTCATGAAACCTGCGCTTTCCCTACAAGAGTTCAACCTACCATTATAGGAAAACGTGTTTTCGTGAAGAAATCATGACAAACTAACACAAAATGAAGATTTCATTATAACTTGACATTCTGAGTTGTTTTCATGAAACCTGCGCTTCCCCTACAAGAGTTCGACCTAACATTATAGGAAAACGTGTTTTCGTGAAGAAATCATGACAAACTAACACAAAATGAAGATTTCATTATAACTTGACATTCTGAGTTGTTTTCATGAAACCTGCGCTTCCCCTACAAGAGTTCGACCTACCATTATAGGAAAACGTGTTTTCGTGAAGAAATCATGACAAACTAACACAAAATGAAGATTTCATTATAACTTGACATTCTGAGTTTATTTCATGAAACCTGCGCTTCCCCTACAAGAGTTCAACCTACCATTATAGAAAAAAGTGTTTTCGTGAAGGAATCATGACAAACTAACACAAAATGAAGATTTCATTATAACTTGACATTCTGAGTTGTTTTCATGAAACCTGCGCTTCCCCTATAAGAGTTCAACCTACCATTATAGAAAAACGTGTTTTCGTGAAGAAATCATGACAAACTAACACAAAATGAAGACTTCATTATAACTTGACATTCTGAGTTGTTTTCATGAAACCTGCGCTTCCCCTACAAGAGTTCAACCTACCATTATAGGAAAACGTGTTTTCGTGAAGAAATCATGACAAACTAACACAAAATGAAGATTTCATTATAACTTGACATTCTGAGTTGTTTTCATGAAACCTGCGCTTCCCCTACAAGAGTTCGACCTAACATTATAGGAAAACGTGTTTTCGTGAAGAAATCATGACAAACTAACACAAAATGAAGATTTCATTATAACTTGACATTCTGAGTTTATTTCATGAAATCTGCGCTTCCCCTACAAGAGTTCGACCTACCATTATAGGAAAACGTGTTTTCGTGAAGAAATCATGACAAACTAACACAAAATGAAGATTTCATTATAACTTGACATTCTGAGTTGTTTTCATGAAACCTGCGCTAACCCTACAAGAGTTCGACCTAACATTATAGGAAAACGTGTTTTCGTGAAGAAATCATGACAAACTAACACAAAATGAAGATTTCATTATAACTTGACATTCTGAGTTTATTTCATGAAATCTGCGCTTCACCTACAAGAGTTCAACCTACCATTATAGGAAAACGTGTTTTCCTGAAGAAATCATGACAAACTAACACAAAATGAAGATTTCATTATAACTTGACATTCTGAGTTGTTTTCATGAAACCTGCGCTTCCCCTACAAGAGTTCAACCAACCATTATAGGAAAACGTGTTTTCGTGAAGAAATCATGACAAACTAACACAAAATGAAGATTTCATTATAACTTGACATTCTGAGTTTATTTCATGAAATCTGCGCTTCCCCTACAAGAGTTCAACCTACCATTATAGGAAAACGTGTTTTCGTGAAGAAATCATGACAAACTAACACAAAATGAAGATTTCATTATAACTTGACATTCTGAGTTGTTTTCATGAAACCTGCGCTTCCCCTACAAGCGTTCAACCTACCATTATAGGAAAACGTGTTTTCGTGAAGAAATCATGACAAACTAACACAAAATGAAGATTTCATTATAACTTGACATTCTGAGTTGTTTTCATGAAACCTGCGCTTCCCCTATAAGAGTTCAACCTACCATTATAGAAAAAAGTGTTTTCGTGAAGAAATCATGACAAACTAACACAAAATGAAGATTTCATTATAACTTGACATTCTGAGTTGTTTTCATGAAACCTGCGCTTCCCCTACAAGAGTTCAACCTACCATTATAGGAAAACGTGTTTTCGTGAAGAAATCATGACAAACTAACACAAAATGAAGATTTCATTATAACTTGACATTCTGAGTTGTTTTCATGAAACCTGCGCTTCCCCTACAAGAGTTCGACCTAACATTATAGGAAAACGTGTTTTCGTGAAGAAATCATGACAAACTAACACAAAATGAAGATTTCATTATAACTTGACATTCTGAGTTTATTTCATGAAATCTGCGCTTCCCCTACAAGAGTTCAACCTACCATTATAGGAAAACGTGTTTTCGTGAAGAAATCATGACAAACTAACACAAAATGAAGATTTCATTATAACTTGACATTCTGAGTTGTTTTCATGAAACCTGCGCTTCCCCTACAAGAGTTCAACCAACCATTATAGGAAAACGTGTTTTCGTGAAGAAATCATGACAAACTAACACAAAATGAAGATTTCATTATAACTTGACATTCTGAGTTGTTTTCATGAAACCTGCGCTTCCCCTACAAGAGTTCGACCTAACATTATATGAAAACGTGTTTTCGTGAAGAAATCATGACAAACTAACACAAAATGAAGATTTCATTATAACTTGACATTCTGAGTTTATTTCATGAAATCTGCGCTTCCCCTACAAGAGTTCAACCAACCATTATAGGAAAACGTGTTTTCGTGAAGAAATCATGACAAACTAACACAAAATGAAGATTTCATTATAACTTGACATTCTGAGTTGTTTTCATGAAACCTGCGCTTTCCCTACAAGAGTTCAACCTACCATTATAGGAAAACGTGTTTTCGTGAAGAAATCATGACAAACTAACACAAAATGAAGATTTCATTATAACTTGACATTCTGAGTTGTTTTCATGAAACCTGCGCTTCCCCTACAAGAGTTCGACCTAACATTATAGGAAAACGTGTTTTCGTGAAGAAATCATGACAAACTAACACAAAATGAAGATTTCATTATAACTTGACATTCTGTGTTGTTTTCATGAAACCTGCGCTTCCCCTATAAGAGTTCAACCTACCATTATAGAAAAAAGTGTTTTCGTGAAGAAATCATGACAAACTAACACAAAATGAAGATTTCATTATAACTTGACATTCTGAGTTGTTTTCATGAAACCTGCGCTTCCCCTACAAGAGTTCAACCTACCATTATAGGAAAACGTGTTTTCGTGAAGAAATCATGACAAACTAACACAAAATGAAGATTTCATTATAACTTGACATTCTGAGTTGTTTTCATGAAACCTGCGCTTCCCCTACAAGAGTTCGACCTAACATTATAGGAAAACGTGTTTTCGTGAAGAAATCATGACAAACTAACACAAAATGAAGATTTCATTATAACTTGACATTCTGAGTTTATTTCATGAAATCTGCGCTTCCCCTACAAGAGTTCAACCTACCATTATAGGAAAACGTGTTTTCGTGAAGAAATCATGACAAACTAACACAAAATGAAGATTTCATTATAACTTGACATTCTGAGTTGTTTTCATGAAACCTGCGCTTCCCCTACAAGAGTTCAACCAACCATTATAGGAAAACGTGTTTTCGTGAAGAAATCATGACAAACTAACACAAAATGAAGATTTCATTATAACTTGACATTCTGAGTTGTTTTCATGAAACCTGCGCTTCCCCTACAAGAGTTCGACCTAACATTATATGAAAACGTGTTTTCGTGAAGAAATCATGACAAACTAACACAAAATGAAGATTTCATTATAACTTGACATTCTGAGTTTATTTCATGAAATCTGCGCTTCCCCTACAAGAGTTCAACCAACCATTATAGGAAAACGTGTTTTCGTGAAGAAATCATGACAAACTAACACAAAATGAAGATTTCATTATAACTTGACATTCTGAGTTGTTTTCATGAAACCTGCGCTTTCCCTACAAGAGTTCAACCTACCATTATAGGAAAACGTGTTTTCGTGAAGAAATCATGACAAACTAACACAAAATGAAGATTTCATTATAACTTGACATTCTGAGTTGTTTTCATGAAACCTGCGCTTCCCCTACAAGAGTTCGACCTAACATTATAGGAAAACGTGTTTTCGTGAAGAAATCATGACAAACTAACACAAAATGAAGATTTCATTATAACTTGACATTCTGTGTTGTTTTCATGAAATCTGCGCTTCCCCTACAAGAGTTCGACCTACCATTATAGGAAAACGTGTTTTCGTGAAGAAATCATGACAAACTAACACAAAATGTAGATTTCATTATAACTTGACATTCTGAGTTGTTTTCATGAAACCTGCGCTAACCCTACAAGAGTTCGACCTAACATTATAGGAAAACGTGTTTTCGTGAAGAAATCATGACAAACTAACACAAAATGAAGATTTCATTATAACTTGACATTCTGAGTTGTTTTCATGAAACCTGCGCTTCCCCTACAAGAGTTCGACCTACCATTATAGGAAAACGTGTTTTCGTGAAGAAATCATGACAAACTAACACAAAATGAAGATTTCATTATAACTTGACATTCTGAGTTTATTTCATGAAACCTGCGCTTCCCCTACAAGAGTTCAACCTACCATTATAGAAAAAAGTGTTTTCGTGAAGGAATCATGACAAACTAACACAAAATGAAGATTTCATTATAACTTGACATTCTGTGTTGTTTTCATGAAATCTGCGCTTCCCCTACAAGAGTTCGACCTACCATTATAGGAAAACGTGTTTTCGTGAAGAAATCATGACAAACTAACACAAAATGTAGATTTCATTATAACTTGACATTCTGAGTTGTTTTCATGAAACCTGCGCTAACCCTACAAGAGTTCGACCTAACATTATAGGAAAACGTGTTTTCGTGAAGAAATCATGACAAACTAACACAAAATGAAGATTTCATTATAACTTGACATTCTGAGTTGTTTTCATGAAACCTGCGCTTCCCCTACAAGAGTTCGACCTACCATTATAGGAAAACGTGTTTTCGTGAAGAAATCATGACAAACTAACACAAAATGAAGATTTCATTATAACTTGACATTCTGAGTTTATTTCATGAAACCTGCGCTTCCCCTACAAGAGTTCAACCTACCATTATAGAAAAAAGTGTTTTCGTGAAGGAATCATGACAAACTAACACAAAATGAAGATTTCATTATAACTTGACATTCTGAGTTGTTTTCATGAAACCTGCGCTTCCCCTATAAGAGTTCAACCTACCATTATAGAAAAACGTGTTTTCGTGAAGAAATCATGACAAACTAACACAAAATGAAGACTTCATTATAACTTGACATTCTGAGTTGTTTTCATGAAACCTGCGCTTCCCCTACAAGAGTTCAACCTACCATTATAGGAAAACGTGTTTTCCTGAAGAAATCATGACAAACTAACACAAAATGAAGATTTCATTATAACTTGACATTCTGAGTTGTTTTCATGAAACCTGCGCTTCCCCTACAAGAGTTCGACCTAACATTATAGGAAAACGTGTTTTCGTGAAGAAATCATGACAAACTAACACAAAATGAAGATTTCATTATAACTTGACATTCTGAGTTTATTTCATGAAATCTGCGCTTCCCCTACAAGAGTTCAACCAACCATTATAGGAAAACGTGTTTTCGTGAAGAAATCATGACAAACTAACACAAAATGAAGATTTCATTATAACTTGACATTCTGAGTTGTTTTCATGAAACCTGCGCTTTCCCTACAAGAGTTCAACCTACCATTATAGGAAAACGTGTTTTCGTGAAGAAATCATGACAAACTAACACAAAATGAAGATTTCATTATAACTTGACATTCTGAGTTGTTTTCATGAAACCTGCGCTTCCCCTACAAGAGTTCGACCTACCATTATAGGAAAACGTGTTTTCGTGAAGAAATCATGACAAACTAACACAAAATGAAGATTTCATTATAACTTGACATTCTGAGTTTATTTCATGAAACCTGCGCTTCCCCTACAAGAGTTCAACCTACCATTATAGAAAAAAGTGTTTTCGTGAAGGAATCATGACAAACTAACACAAAATGAAGATTTCATTATAACTTGACATTCTGAGTTGTTTTCATGAAACCTGCGCTTCCCCTATAAGAGTTCAACCTACCATTATAGAAAAACGTGTTTTCGTGAAGAAATCATGACAAACTAACACAAAATGAAGACTTCATTATAACTTGACATTCTGAGTTGTTTTCATGAAACCTGCGCTTCCCCTACAAGAGTTCAACCTACCATTATAGGAAAACGTGTTTTCGTGAAGAAATCATGACAAACTAACACAAAATGAAGATTTCATTATAACTTGACATTCTGAGTTGTTTTCATGAAACCTGCGCTTCCCCTACAAGAGTTCGACCTAACATTATAGGAAAACGTGTTTTCGTGAAGAAATCATGACAAACTAACACAAAATGAAGATTTCATTATAACTTGACATTCTGAGTTTATTTCATGAAATCTGCGCTTCCCCTACAAGAGTTCGACCTACCATTATAGGAAAACGTGTTTTCGTGAAGAAATCATGACAAACTAACACAAAATGAAGATTTCATTATAACTTGACATTCTGAGTTGTTTTCATGAAACCTGCGCTAACCCTACAAGAGTTCGACCTAACATTATAGGAAAACGTGTTTTCGTGAAGAAATCATGACAAACTAACACAAAATGAAGATTTCATTATAACTTGACATTCTGAGTTTATTTCATGAAATCTGCGCTTCACCTACAAGAGTTCAACCTACCATTATAGGAAAACGTGTTTTCCTGAAGAAATCATGACAAACTAACACAAAATGAAGATTTCATTATAACTTGACATTCTGAGTTGTTTTCATGAAACCTGCGCTTCCCCTACAAGAGTTCAACCAACCATTATAGGAAAACGTGTTTTCGTGAAGAAATCATGACAAACTAACACAAAATGAAGATTTCATTATAACTTGACATTCTGAGTTTATTTCATGAAATCTGCGCTTCCCCTACAAGAGTTCAACCTACCATTATAGGAAAACGTGTTTTCGTGAAGAAATCATGACAAACTAACACAAAATGAAGATTTCATTATAACTTGACATTCTGAGTTGTTTTCATGAAACCTGCGCTTCCCCTACAAGCGTTCAACCTACCATTATAGGAAAACGTGTTTTCGTGAAGAAATCATGACAAACTAACACAAAATGAAGATTTCATTATAACTTGACATTCTGAGTTGTTTTCATGAAACCTGCGCTTCCCCTATAAGAGTTCAACCTACCATTATAGAAAAAAGTGTTTTCGTGAAGAAATCATGACAAACTAACACAAAATGAAGATTTCATTATAACTTGACATTCTGAGTTGTTTTCATGAAACCTGCGCTTCCCCTACAAGAGTTCAACCTACCATTATAGGAAAACGTGTTTTCGTGAAGAAATCATGACAAACTAACACAAAATGAAGATTTCATTATAACTTGACATTCTGAGTTGTTTTCATGAAACCTGCGCTTCCCCTACAAGAGTTCGACCTAACATTATAGGAAAACGTGTTTTCGTGAAGAAATCATGACAAACTAACACAAAATGAAGATTTCATTATAACTTGACATTCTGAGTTTATTTCATGAAATCTGCGCTTCCCCTACAAGAGTTCAACCTACCATTATAGGAAAACGTGTTTTCGTGAAGAAATCATGACAAACTAACACAAAATGAAGATTTCATTATAACTTGACATTCTGAGTTGTTTTCATGAAACCTGCGCTTCCCCTACAAGAGTTCAACCAACCATTATAGGAAAACGTGTTTTCGTGAAGAAATCATGACAAACTAACACAAAATGAAGATTTCATTATAACTTGACATTCTGAGTTGTTTTCATGAAACCTGCGCTTCCCCTACAAGAGTTCGACCTAACATTATATGAAAACGTGTTTTCGTGAAGAAATCATGACAAACTAACACAAAATGAAGATTTCATTATAACTTGACATTCTGAGTTTATTTCATGAAATCTGCGCTTCCCCTACAAGAGTTCAACCAACCATTATAGGAAAACGTGTTTTCGTGAAGAAATCATGACAAACTAACACAAAATGAAGATTTCATTATAACTTGACATTCTGAGTTGTTTTCATGAAACCTGCGCTTTCCCTACAAGAGTTCAACCTACCATTATAGGAAAACGTGTTTTCGTGAAGAAATCATGACAAACTAACACAAAATGAAGATTTCATTATAACTTGACATTCTGAGTTGTTTTCATGAAACCTGCGCTTCCCCTACAAGAGTTCGACCTAACATTATAGGAAAACGTGTTTTCGTGAAGAAATCATGACAAACTAACACAAAATGAAGATTTCATTATAACTTGACATTCTGTGTTGTTTTCATGAAATCTGCGCTTCCCCTACAAGAGTTCGACCTACCATTATAGGAAAACGTGTTTTCGTGAAGAAATCATGACAAACTAACACAAAATGTAGATTTCATTATAACTTGACATTCTGAGTTGTTTTCATGAAACCTGCGCTAACCCTACAAGAGTTCGACCTAACATTATAGGAAAACGTGTTTTCGTGAAGAAATCATGACAAACTAACACAAAATGAAGATTTCATTATAACTTGACATTCTGAGTTGTTTTCATGAAACCTGCGCTTCCCCTACAAGAGTTCGACCTACCATTATAGGAAAACGTGTTTTCGTGAAGAAATCATGACAAACTAACACAAAATGAAGATTTCATTATAACTTGACATTCTGAGTTTATTTCATGAAACCTGCGCTTCCCCTACAAGAGTTCAACCTACCATTATAGAAAAAAGTGTTTTCGTGAAGGAATCATGACAAACTAACACAAAATGAAGATTTCATTATAACTTGACATTCTGAGTTGTTTTCATGAAACCTGCGCTTCCCCTATAAGAGTTCAACCTACCATTATAGAAAAACGTGTTTTCGTGAAGAAATCATGACAAACTAACACAAAATGAAGACTTCATTATAACTTGACATTCTGAGTTGTTTTCATGAAACCTGCGCTTCCCCTACAAGAGTTCGACCTAACATTATAGGAAAACGTGTTTTCGTGAAGAAATCATGACAAACTAACACAAAATGAAGATTTCATTATAACTTGACATTCTGAGTTTATTTCATGAAATCTGCGCTTCCCCTACAAGAGTTCGACCTACCATTATAGGAAAACGTGTTTTCGTGAAGAAATCATGACAAACTAACACAAAATGAAGATTTCATTATAACTTGACATTCTGAGTTGTTTTCATGAAACCTGCGCTAACCCTACAAGAGTTCGACCTAACATTATAGGAAAACGTGTTTTCGTGAAGAAATCATGACAAACTAACACAAAATGAAGATTTCATTATAACTTGACATTCTGAGTTTATTTCATGAAATCTGCGCTTCACCTACAAGAGTTCAACCTACCATTATAGGAAAACGTGTTTTCCTGAAGAAATCATGACAAACTAACACAAAATGAAGATTTCATTATAACTTGACATTCTGAGTTGTTTTCATGAAACCTGCGCTTCCCCTACAAGAGTTCAACCAACCATTATAGGAAAACGTGTTTTCGTGAAGAAATCACGACAAACTAACACAAAATGAAGATTTCATTATAACTTGACATTCTGAGTTTATTTCATGAAACCTGCGCTTCCCCTACAAGAGTTCAACCTACCATTATAGGAAAACGTGTTTTCGTGAAGAAATCATGACAAACTAACACAAAATGAAGATTTCATTATAACTTGACATTCTGAGTTGTTTTCATGAAACCTGCGCTTCCCCTATAAGAGTTCAACCTACCATTATAGGAAAACGTGTTTTCGTGAAGAAATCATGACAAACTAACACAAAATGAAGATTTCATTATAACTTGACATTCTGAGTTGTTTTCATGAAACCTGCGCTTCCCCTATAAGAGTTCAACCTACCATTATAGAAAAAAGTGTTTTCGTGAAGAAATCATGACAAACTAACACAAAATGAAGATTTCATTATAACTTGACATTCTGAGTTGTTTTCATGAAACCTGCGCTTCCCCTACAAGAGTTCAACCTACCATTATAGGAAAACGTGTTTTCGTGAAGAAATCACGACAAACTAACACAAAATGAAGATTTCATTATAACTTGACATTCTGAGTTTATTTCATGAAACCTGCGCTTCCCCTACAAGAGTTCAACCTACCATTATAGGAAAACGTGTTTTCGTGAAGAAATCATGACAAACTAACACAAAATGAAGATTTCATTATAACTTGACATTCTGAGTTGTTTTCATGAAACCTGCGCTTCCCCTACAAGAGTTCGACCTAACATTATAGGAAAACGTGTTTTCGTGAAGAAATCATGACAAACTAACACAAAATGAAGATTTCATTATAACTTGACATTCTGAGTTTATTTCATGAAATCTGCGCTTCCCCTACAAGAGTTCGACCTACCATTATAGGAAAACGTGTTTTCGTGAAGAAATCATGACAAACTAACACAAAATGAAGATTTCATTATAACTTGACATTCTGAGTTGTTTTCATGAAACCTGCGCTAACCCTACAAGAGTTCGACCTAACATTATAGGAAAACGTGTTTTCGTGAAGAAATCATGACAAACTAACACAAAATGAAGATTTCATTATAACTTGACATTCTGAGTTTATTTCATGAAATCTGCGCTTCACCTACAAGAGTTCAACCTACCATTATAGGAAAACGTGTTTTCCTGAAGAAATCATGACAAACTAACACAAAATGAAGATTTCATTATAACTTGACATTCTGAGTTGTTTTCATGAAACCTGCGCTTCCCCTACAAGAGTTCAACCAACCATTATAGGAAAACGTGTTTTCGTGAAGAAATCATGACAAACTAACACAAAATGAAGATTTCATTATAACTTGACATTCTGAGTTTATTTCATGAAATCTGCGCTTCCCCTACAAGAGTTCAACCTACCATTATAGGAAAACGTGTTTTCATGAAGAAATCATGACAAACTAACACAAAATGAAGATTTCATTATAACTTGACATTCTGAGTTGTTTTCATGAAACCTGCGCTTCCCCTATAAGAGTTCAACCTACCATTATAGGAAAACGTGTTTTCGTGAAGAAATCATGACAAACTAACACAAAATGAAGATTTCATTATAACTTGACATTCTGAGTTGTTTTCATGAAACCTGCGCTTCCCCTATAAGAGTTCAACCTACCATTATAGAAAAAAGTGTTTTCGTGAAGAAATCATGACAAACTAACACAAAATGAAGATTTCATTATAACTTGACATTCTGAGTTGTTTTCATGAAACCTGCGCTTCCCCTACAAGAGTTCAACCTACCATTATAGGAAAACGTGTTTTCGTGAAGAAATCACGACAAACTAACACAAAATGAAGATTTCATTATAACTTGACATTCTGAGTTTATTTCATGAAACCTGCGCTTCCCCTACAAGAGTTCAACCTACCATTATAGGAAAACGTGTTTTCGTGAAGAAATCATGACAAACTAACACAAAATGAAGATTTCATTATAACTTGACATTCTGAGTTGTTTTCATGAAACCTGCGCTTCCCCTATAAGAGTTCAACCTACCATTATAGAAAAAAGTGTTTTCGTGAAGGAATCATGACAAACTAACACAAAATGAAGATTTCATTATAACTTGACATTCTGAGTTGTTTTCATGAAACCTGCGCTTCCCCTATAAGAGTTCAACCTACCATTATAGAAAAACGTGTTTTCGTGAAGAAATCATGACAAACTAACACAAAATGAAGACTTCATTATAACTTGACATTCTGAGTTGTTTTCATGAAACCTGCGCTTCCCCTACAAGAGTTCGACCTACCATTATAGGAAATCGTGTTTTCATGAAGAAATCATGACAAACTAACACAAAATGAAGATTTCATTATAACTTGACATTCTGAGTTGTTTTCATGAAACCTGCGCTTCCCCTATAAGAGTTCAACCTACCATTATAGAAAAACGTGTTTTCGTGAAGAAATCATGACAAACTAACACAAAATGAAGACTTCATTATAACTTGACATTCTGAGTTGTTTTCATGAAACCTGCGCTTCCCCTACAAGAGTTCGACCTACCATTATAGGAAAACGTGTTTTCGTGAAGAAATCATGACAAACTAACACAAAATGAAGATTTCATTATAACTTGACATTCTGAGTTTATTTCATGAAACCTGCGCTTCCCCTACAAGAGTTCAACCTACCATTATAGGAAAACGTGTTTTCGTGAAGAAATCATGACAAACTAACACAAAATGAAGATTTCATTATAACTTGACATTCTGAGTTGTTTTCATGAAACCTGCGCTTCCCCTACAAGAGTTCGACCTAACATTATAGGAAAACGTGTTTTCGTGAAGAAATCATGACAAACTAACACAAAATGAAGATTTCATTATAACTTGACATTCTGAGTTGTTTTCATGAAACCTGCGCTTCCCCTACAAGAGTTCGACCTACCATTATAGGAAAACGTGTTTTCGTGAAGAAATCATGACAAACTAACACAAAATGAAGATTTCATTATAACTTGACATTCTGAGTTGTTTTCATGAAACCTGCGCTTCCCCTACAAGAGTTCGACCTACCATTATAGGAAAACGTGTTTTCGTGAAGAAATCATGACAAACTAACACAAAATGAAGATTTCATTATAACTTGACATTCTGAGTTGTTTTCATGAAACCTGCGCTTCCCCTACAAGAGTTCGACCTACCATTATAGGAAAACGTGTTTTCGTGAAGAAATCATGACAAACTAACACAAAATGAAGATTTCATTATAACTTGACATTCTGAGTTGTTTTCATGAAACCTGCGCTTCCCGTACAAGAGTTCAACCTACCATTATAGGAAAACGTGTTTTCGTGAAGAAATCATGACAAACTAACACAAAATGAATATTTCATTATAACTTGACATTCTGAGTTGTTTTCATGAAACCTGCGCTTCCCCTGCAAGAGTTCGACCTACCATTATAGGAAAACGTGTTTTCGTGAAGAAATCATGACAAACTAACACAAAATGAAGATTTCATTATAACTTGACATTCTGAGTTTATTTCATGAAACCTGCGCTTCCCCTACAAGAGTTCAACCTACCATTATAGGAAAACGTGTTTTCGTGAAGAAATCATGACAAACTAACACAAAATGAAGATTTCATGATAACTTGACATTCTGAGTTGTTTTCATGAAACCTGCGCTTCCCCTACAAGAGTTCGACCTAACATTATAGGAAAACGTGTTTTCGTGAAGAAATCATGACAAACTAACACAAAATGAAGATTTCATTATAACTTGACATTCTGAGTTTATTTCATGAAATCTGCGCTTCACCTACAAGAGTTCAACCTACCATTATAGGAAAACGTGTTTTCCTGAAGAAATCATGACAAACTAACACAAAATGAAGATTTCATTATAACTTGACATTCTGAGTTGTTTTCATGAAACCTGCGCTTCCCCTACAAGAGTTCAACCAACCATTATAGGAAAACGTGTTTTCGTGAAGAAATCATGACAAACTAACACAAAATGAAGATTTCATTATAACTTGACATTCTGAGTTTATTTCATGAAATCTGCGCTTCCCCTACAAGAGTTCAACCTACCATTATAGGAAAACGTGTTTTCATGAAGAAATCATGACAAACTAACACAAAATGAAGATTTCATTATAACTTGACATTCTGAGTTGTTTTCATGAAACCTGCGCTTCCCCTATAAGAGTTCAACCTACCATTATAGAAAAACGTGTTTTCGTGAAGAAATCATGACAAACTAACACAAAATGAAGACTTCATTATAACTTGACATTCTGAGTTGTTTTCATGAAACCTGCGCTTCCCCTACAAGAGTTCGACCTACCATTATAGGAAAACGTGTTTTCATGAAGAAATCATGACAAACTAACACAAAATGAAGATTTCATTATAACTTGACATTCTGAGTTGTTTTCATGAAACCTGCGCTTCCCCTATAAGAGTTCAACCTACCATTATAGAAAAACGTGTTTTCGTGAAGAAATCATGACAAACTAACACAAAATGAAGACTTCATTATAACTTGACATTCTGAGTTGTTTTCATGAAACCTGCGCTTCCCCTACAAGAGTTCGACCTACCATTATAGGAAAACGTGTTTTCGTGAAGAAATCATGACAAACTAACACAAAATGAAGATTTCATTATAACTTGACATTCTGAGTTTATTTCATGAAACCTGCGCTTCCCCTACAAGAGTTCAACCTACCATTATAGGAAAACGTGTTTTCGTGAAGAAATCATGACAAACTAACACAAAATGAAGATTTCATTATAACTTGACATTCTGAGTTGTTTTCATGAAACCTGCGCTTCCCCTACAAGAGTTCGACCTAACATTATAGGAAAACGTGTTTTCGTGAAGAAATCATGACAAACTAACACAAAATGAAGATTTCATTATAACTTGACATTCTGAGTTGTTTTCATGAAACCTGCGCTTCCCCTACAAGAGTTCGACCTACCATTATAGGAAAACGTGTTTTCGTGAAGAAATCATGACAAACTAACACAAAATGAAGATTTCATTATAACTTGACATTCTGAGTTGTTTTCATGAAACCTGCGCTTCCCCTATAAGAGTTCAACCTACCATTATAGAAAAAAGTGTTTTCGTGAAGGAATCATGACAAACTAACACAAAATGAAGATTTCATTATAACTTGACATTCTGAGTTGTTTTCATGAAACCTGCGCTTCCCCTATAAGAGTTCAACCTACCATTATAGAAAAACGTGTTTTCGTGAAGAAATCATGACAAACTAACACAAAATGAAGACTTCATTATAACTTGACATTCTGAGTTGTTTTCATGAAACCTGCGCTTCCCCTACAAGAGTTCGACCTACCATTATAGGAAAACGTGTTTTCATGAAGAAATCATGACAAACTAACACAAAATGAAGATTTCATTATAACTTGACATTCTGAGTTGTTTTCATGAAACCTGCGCTTCCCCTATAAGAGTTCAACCTACCATTATAGAAAAACGTGTTTTCGTGAAGAAATCATGACAAACTAACACAAAATGAAGACTTCATTATAACTTGACATTCTGAGTTGTTTTCATGAAACCTGCGCTTCCCCTACAAGAGTTCGACCTACCATTATAGGAAAACGTGTTTTCGTGAAGAAATCATGACAAACTAACACAAAATGAAGATTTCATTATAACTTGACATTCTGAGTTTATTTCATGAAACCTGCGCGTCCCCTACAAGAGTTCAACCTACCATTATAGGAAAACGTGTTTTCGTGAAGAAATCATGACAAACTAACACAAAATGAAGATTTCATTATAACTTGACATTCTGAGTTGTTTTCATGAAACCTGCGCTTCCCCTACAAGAGTTCGACCTAACATTATAGGAAAACGTGTTTTCGTGAAGAAATCATGACAAACTAACACAAAATGAAGATTTCATTATAACTTGACATTCTGAGTTGTTTTCATGAAACCTGCGCTTCCCCTACAAGAGTTCGACCTACCATTATAGGAAAACGTGTTTTCGTGAAGAAATCATGACAAACTAACACAAAATGAAGATTTCATTATAACTTGACATTCTGAGTTGTTTTCATGAAACCTGCGCTTCCCCTACAAGAGTTCGACCTACCATTATAGGAAAACGTGTTTTCGTGAAGAAATCATGACAAACTAACACAAAATGAAGATTTCATTATAACTTGACATTCTGAGTTGTTTTCATGAAACCTGCGCTTCCCCTACAAGAGTTCGACCTACCATTATAGGAAAACGTGTTTTCGTGAAGAAATCATGACAAACTAACACAAAATGAAGATTTCATTATAACTTGACATTCTGAGTTGTTTTCATGAAACCTGCGCTTCCCCTACAAGAGTTCGACCTACCATTATAGGAAAACGTGTTTTCGTGAAGAAATCATGACAAACTAACACAAAATGAAGATTTCATTATAACTTGACATTCTGAGTTTATTTCATGAAACCTGCGCTTCCCCTACAAGAGTTCAACCTACCATTATAGGAAAACGTGTTTTCGTGAAGAAATCATGACAAACTAACACAAAATGAAGATTTCATTATAACTTGACATTCTGAGTTGTTTTCATGAAACCTGCGCTAACCCTACAAGAGTTCGACCTAACATTATAGGAAAACGTGTTTTCGTGAAGAAATCATGACAAACTAACACAAAATGAAGATTTCATTATAACTTGACATTCTGAGTTGTTTTCATGAAACCTGCGCTTCCCCTACAAGAGTTCGACCTACCATTATAGGAAAACGTGTTTTCGTGAAGAAATCATGACAAACTAACACAAAATGAAGATTTCATTATAACTTGACATTCTGAGTTGTTTTCATGAAACCTGCGCTTCCCCTACAAGAGTTCGACCTAACATTATAGGAAAACGTGTTTTCATGAAGAAATCATGACAAACTAACACAAAATGAAGATTTCATTATAACTTGACATTCTGAGTTGTTTTCATGAAACCTGCGCTTCCCCTACAAGAGTTCGACCTAACATTATAGGAAAACGTGTTTTCGTGAAGAAATCATGAAAAAATAACACAAAATGAAGATTTCATTATAACTTGACATTCTGAGTTTATTTCATGAAATCTGCGCTTCCCCTACAAGAGTTCGACCTACCATTATAGGAAAACGTGTTTTCGTGAAGAAATCATGACAAACTAACACAAAATGAAGATTTCATTATAACTTGACATTCTGAGTTGTTTTCATGAAACCTGCGCTAACCCTACAAGAGTTCGACCTAACATTATAGGAAAACGTGTTTTCGTGAAGAAATCATGACAAACTAACACAAAATGAATATTTCATTATAACTTGACATTCTGAGTTGTTTTCATGAAACCTGCGCTTCCCCTACAAGAGTTCGACCTACCATTATAGGAAAACGTGTTTTCGTGAAGAAATCATGACAAACTAACACAAAATGAAGATTTCATTATAACTTGACATTCTGAGTTTATTTCATGAAACCTGCGCTTCCCCTACAAGAGTTCAACCTACCATTATAGAAAAAAGTGTTTTCGTGAAGGAATCATGACAAACTAACACAAAATGAAGATTTCATTATAACTTGACATTCTGAGTTGTTTTCATGAAACCTGCGCTTCCCCTATAAGAGTTCAACCTACCATTATAGAAAAACGTGTTTTCGTGAAGAAATCATGACAAACTAACACAAAATGAAGACTTCATTATAACTTGACATTCTGAGTTTATTTCATGAAACCTGCGCTAACCCTACAAGAGTTCGACCTAACATTATAGGAAAACGTGTTTTCGTGAAGAAATCATGACAAACTAACACAAAATGAATATTTCATTATAACTTGACATTCTGAGTTGTTTTCATGAAACCTGCGCTTCCCCTACAAGAGTTCGACCTACCATTATAGGAAAACGTGTTTTCGTGAAGAAATCATGACAAACTAACACAAAATGAAGATTTCATTATTTTTTTTTTTTTTTTTTTTTTTATTTTTTTTTTTTTTTTTATTGCCCACCACCACCCCCCCTCTGCGGAGGACAACTTTATTTTACATTACATTCAAGAGTAAAGATTGTGGCCGCTCCGAACTCACCAGTACCGTGGAAAAGGAGAAAAACAGGGGGGGTACAAAAACAACAGCGTAACAATAACAGACATCAATCACCATGGGGAGAGGGGGAGAGAGAAAAGAAAAAAAAAAAAAAAAGGTATACAGAAATAATAACACTAATAATGTAGGCGGGATGGAAAAAAGATGAAGTATAGGGGAATACAGAATACAAACAACCATAAGAAACATAACACTCATCAAACAACAAGAATTATAACAACATCAGTGATACTAATAATAATTAATACAAATCGGTATTATATATATGTAGCATACACACACGTAATCGTACCGTTATATATGTATATTTCAATTCCTAAATCTATAACATACCCTAAAAAGTAATAATAATAATGATATTGATCGCTCAACCAGTCTTGTATGCATGTGCAAGTGTAGGTGTGACCTGATTTGTCATTGGATGTGCTGGCATTTAATGCCGTCAGGGGAGGCGGCAGCACCCCCCCCCCCCCCAGGCCCAAGGCGAAGGCAGGAGAACCAGGCAACCGAAGTCACCCTACTGCCCCCCCGGCACAAGGGCCCACAGCCACGCATCCCAGAGACAACCACCCGCCCAACCCGAGAGGGAGCCCGCGAGGGACTAAGGGGGCGCCAACCCCCGCACAGGGAGGCCCGCAGAGGGAGGACGGGCGGCGAGCCCCCCAGCCCCACCCGCAACCAACCCACCGGGGCAGGCGGGTCCAGGGCCGAAGGGCCCCACCCACCGGGACCACCCCCCCCACCCCCCGGCGGACGGCCCCCCACACACCGGGGGAGCCCCAGCCCCCCCAGCCCGTCCCCCGGGAGGACGGGCCGCCGCCCACCGCAGCGACCCGGCACGCCTCCCCCCCAACACTGCAGGATGATCCAAGGGGGGCCCATACAAAGAGCCCCCCCCCCACCCGGGAGCGGACCCGCGGCGACCGGGGAGCGGCAGACACCCCGCCCAGCCCAGACCGAACCCCCCAATCCGCCTAGCAGGGCCCAGAGCGTCCCAAGATTCCCCGGACCGCCCGCCAGGGCCCCACCACGGCGCAGCAGAGCCAAGCACCACCCGGCCCGCGGCCCAAGAGAGGAGGCCGCCCATACCCGCCAGGGCCACCCGAACCCCCCCATGATGGGTCTTCCCCCCGGCGGGCCACCCCACCAGCACAGGGCCAGAGACAGAGAGTTAGGGGGGGCCCCTCAGCCCCCATCCCCTCCCTGACCCATGTTGGTGTGAAGTGTGCATGTACATGTGTGAGAGAGTTGTGTGTTTATGTCTACTATGCATTAAAATTAGTGGGTGCAGTTCGGGTATGAGGGCCCCACCACTGGCAGATGGCAGAGTCCCCCATCCCCCTCCCCGCACCCCCAAGGCCCTAATGTAATATGGACTGCGTATATGACTAAGGTGCAAAAAGTGGGCGAGCAGTTGAGGCATGGGCACCCCACCGCTGGCAGACGGCAGAGCCCCACCTGCCTCAACCCACCTCCTCAGCCCTAGTGTCATGTGGTGTCTAACATGTAAGTAAAAATTGAGGGGCAGTGTCTCGGCGCACCTCCCCACCGCCCCTCAAGGCCCTAGTGTTGTGTGAAATGTGGTGTTGGACCCAGGGGAGCAATAAGGGCGTGCCAGGAGTGGGCCCCCCCCGGCACCGGGGCCAGATCCCCGACTGGCCCCGATTAGTCCCCATCCCTGACCCCGCACAGCCGGCAGGGACGGCCAACCGCGGTGTTCAGGGGCGGCACAGGCAGCCCAGCAGCAGGGAACGCCCCCCCCCCCCCCCAGGCGCAGACCGGGAGAGACCCACCCCACCACGCCCGATGAGACCCCAGCTAGCGGCCAAGGACGGGACAACCCCAGACCCCCCCGGCAAACGGGGAGACGGACCAGCCAGGCGGGGTGACCCCCGCCCCCCGGCCACCCCAGGCCCCCCCCCAGGCGAGGCAGAGGCTCCCCCCACCGCCCCCCCCAAACCACCCCACAGCGCCCGAGGGCCCCGCGCCGGAATCGCCAACGGCAGACAACGACCCGTCCCCACCAGGCAACGGGCCCGGGCAGACCAGGCCCCCCAGCATGCGGGCGACCACCCGCCCGGGAGCCGGAGCAGCGGCCCCAGCAGATAGAGCCCACGCCCCCAAACCCACGCACCCCAGCGCAGCGGCCCAGGCGGAACCCAGAGGCCCCCCCCCCCGATCCCCCCCCAGCGCGCCACCCACCCCGCGGGGGCAGAACCCCCCCACCCCCCGCACCGCCCCCACCAGGCCAGGCCAGCGGCCACCCAGAGACACTGACCACGCGCCCTCAGCCAAGAGAAACACCAGAGGACCCCAACAACCCAGCCCCCCCACCCCCAGCCCCCAACCCGGGACGGTGACGGCAAGGCCCCACCACCCCTGACGACATTACGTTAAAAAATTCATTATTGGAGTCCAACTGTCTTCAAAATCGATCAATTGATTTTTCTTACAGGCAGACATCCTCTCCATGGAAACATAATCCCAGAGTAGATTTTTGAACAGATTTATGTTTAAATTCTCTTTTGACTTCCAGTTCAGAAGGATTGTTTTCTTAGCAATGGTTAGTACTGTGAGAAGCATGCAAGATTTATTCATGTCCATATTAGTGTCAGTGAGGTCCCCAAGCAGGCAGAGTGAGGGGGAGGGTGGGATGGGATGCCCTAGGTGTGTCGATAAGTCTTCACAAATCCTTTGCCAGAATTCGTTGACCGGTGTGCAATACCAGAAAGCATGCAGGTAATTATCTGGTGCATCCGTCTTACAAGTTAGGCATATGTCAGTATCTCTGATACCCATCTGGAACATCCTCTGCCCTGTGTAGTGTGTTCTGTGTAAAATTTTGTATTGTAAAAGCTGCAGGTTGGAGTTCCGATTCATTCGAAAGGTATTCAAGCAAATTTGCCTCCAGAAGTTAGTGTCTTGATTGATAAGTAAATCCCTTTCCCATTTGTGGGTAGGGAGTGAGAGCGTTGTATCAGATTCTGCTAGATGCACGTAAATCCTAGACAGTAGTTTTTTAGTTGGAGTTATTAAGAAGTTTGCTATTTTAGGTGAAAGCTCCAGATCTATTTGCTTACGGCACCATCTATTGTGTATTATTGATTTAAGTTGAAGATATTCTAAGTATTTGTTTTTCTCAATGTTATAAGTTTCTGTAATTTTGTCAAATGATATCATGCAATTGTCTTGGATTATATGTTCGAGGCGCTTGATTCCTTTATTATGCCAAGCCAGGAAGTTTATCACTTTTTTATTTAACAGGATGTCAGGGTTGTTCCAGATGGGTGTCAGTTTGCATGGGACCACTGAAGTTTGGTTTATTCTAAGAAATTCCCACCAGGCTGTCAGCGATGTGCTGATGTTGATGCTCTTAAAACAGCAATGTCGTTTAAGTATATGACTGATAAATGGCAGGTCCTCGACTCGAATATCATTACAGAAAGTTTGCTCAATATCCAACCAGTTAAGGTCTAAGTTATTTTGCGTAGTCCATTTTAGGACATATATCAATCTATTGGCAAGAAAGTAGTTGTAGAAATTGGGAAGCTCCAAACCCCCACAGTTTTTGGATTTCTGTAAAGTTTTTAAACTTATTCGTGGTGGTTTGGATTTCCATAGATATTTTGAAACTAAGGAGTCCAATGATTTAAACCAAGTCCGCGGAGGTTGACTCGGAACCATTGAGAACATGTAGTTAATTTTTGGTAGGATCATCATTTTGATTGTAGCTACTCTTCCCAGAAGTGATGTGGGTAGATTGTTCCACCGTGCAAGGTCATCTTCTATCTTTTTAAGCAGCGGACTATAATTTAATCGCGTCAGATCTGACAGCTTGGCAGAAATGTTAATACCCAGATATCTAATGTTCCCAGATTGAAGTGGGATAGTTGGATTGGACTGGAAGTCACAAGATATTGGAAGAGTAGTCGACTTGTTCCAATTAATAGAGTAATCTGATATGGAGGAGAATTTATCTATAAGTCTTATCGTCTCCGTGAGGGAACCCTGTGTATTTTGAAGAAAAAGTAATACATCATCTGCATAAAGACTAATTTTATGGGTTATACTTGCTGTTTGAATACCTTTGATATTATTATTATTCCGAATTGCTGCTGCCAATGGTTCAATAAATATAGAAAATAGTGATGGAGAAAGTGGACAACCTTGCCTAGTGCCCCTTCTGAGAGTGAAGCTTGGGGAGATTTGATCATTCGTTTTTACACAGGCTTTAGGTGAACTGTATAAAATTTTAATCCAGGTTACGAAGTTCTCACGAAATCCAAATTTTAGTAAGGTTGCCATTAGAAATTTCCAGTTGACCCTGTCAAAAGCCTTTTCTGCGTCCAATGACATGATTATGGCTTCCTTATTTTGAATGTTGCAGTAGTCTATTACGCCAATTAGTCTCCTCATGTTGTTAGTGGACTGTCTGCCTTTAATGAAACCCGTTTGATCTGGATGTATTATATAAGGTGTCACTTTTTCAATTCTACTAGCCAGTGCCTTGCTGATGATTTTAAGGTCCGCATTTATAAGTGATATTGGTCGGTAGCTAGAGGGGAGAGCAGGATCTTTGTCAGGTTTGAGGAGCAGGTTAATGTCTGCACAATTCATATTTGGAGGGATGCTGCCAGTTTCTTTAATTTCTATAACCATTCTATGGAAGAGTGGTGCTAGCAGAGGCCAAAATGTTTTGTAGAATTCTGCTGGAAATCCATCTGGACCTGGGGCTTTCCCGTTAGGCATACATTGTAGTGCATCATGAAGTTCCACTATTGAGAGAGGTAACTCCAATGCCGTTATTTGTTCATTATTTAATATTGGTAGGTCGATGTTATTTAAGAACTCTTCTATTTCAGAATTGGTTGGATTAATATCAGGTGAGTATAATTTTTTATAGAAGTCCCTAAATATCCTATTTATCTCTCCTAGGCTATGAGTTGCCTTCCCATTGGGGTCTGTAACTGAAGAGATTGCTGCCTTCTCCTTATTCTGTTTTAGTTGGTTTGCTAAAAATTTACTTGATTTATTACTATGTTCAAAATTGTCCAAGCGTAATCTCTGTATGTAAAACTGAGTTTTTTTGTCTCTTAATTCTTGCAATTTAATTTTATTTTTTCTCAGGTCATTGAGAAGGTGTTTTTCTTGGGAGGCAACATGTGCTGATTCCAAAGTTTTAATTTTCTGTTCTAGTTCAGTTTCGAGTGCTTTTTCTTTCTTCTTTTTATGTACTGAATATGAAATTATTCTGCCTCGTATTACAGCCTTTGCTGTCTCCCAGAGAATGCACGCAGAGATACCTGGCAGGTCATTTGTTTCAATAAATGTTGTCCAATCTTTTTTAATAACTTCTAGAAACTCTGAGTCCGTTAGTAATGATGTATTCAGTCTCCACCGTTTAAAAGGTGGTGCACTAACTTTTACAGTGACCGTCATAGTGACAGGTGCGTGGTCACTGATTGTTATAGGGTGAATTTGTGTGTCAGATATATCTTTCATAACTGTATTGCTCGTAAGAAAAAAGTCTATCCGGGAGTAAGAATGATGGACTGGTGAGAAAAACGTGTATTCTCTGAGCGTGGTGTGAAAAGTACGCCAGACATCGCATAGGCCGAAATCATTCATATATTGTTTTACTGTTTCAGATGATTGGCAAGTACGGTAACTAGCTGCTGTACTACGTCTGTCAGATTCTGGGTTAAGTACTAAGTTGAAGTCCCCTCCCAGTATAAGTTCTGTGTCTGAGTGCGATGATATTTCAGCAAAAAGGTGGTGGAAGAAGGAGGAGTCATCACTATTTGGACCGTATATATTGGCAATACATATCTCTTTGTTATATGCTGAAATTTTAATAATTATGAATCTACCTTCTGGGTCTGCGATAGTGTCTTTACAGTTGAAACATATTCTTTTGTTGATTAAAATTGCTACACCTCTCTGTTTTGAATTATAACTAGCTAAGTATACGTGTGGAAATTCTGGTGAATTTAATGTACACTGTCCTGTTTTGGCTAAGTGAGTTTCCTGTAGTAGGACAATGTCTGCCTGTAATGTTGTTAGATATTCTAAGATTTTATGTCTCTTAGCAATTGAGCCAATACCACGCACGTTCCAAGTGACAAAGCGTAGTGAATTCATGCTGTCCTAACTTAGACCCCCTGAGTGCAATCTAATGTTAAAATGGATGGATGTGTGTGTATGTGAAAGACTCTGTGTGAATGAGTCTGAATATGTCAGGATTAGTGTGTGTGCAAATATCAATGTGTGAATGCCTCCATGTGTGTTATTAAGGTGAGGAGATCTGTCTGAGCTTGAGTGGGCATGTGTATATGTGAGTGTATGAATGCATACATGTGTGATGTTAAGATGAGGGGGTGCGTGTATGTTTTAGTGGGCATCTATGCATGCGAGTGTGTGACTACCTACGTGTCGGTGTGGGTGTATAGTATCTGGTAGACTGCTTCCAGATAAAACATTTTTGAGCGTCAATATCGATATGCAACAATTAACATAACAACCAAATTGACAATGATGGCCATAACAATAACAACAACAACAACTGCGACTGTAGTGAGACATTAAACAAGGGGGTTGAGGAACAGTAAGGGATATAAAGTGAACCAGCCTTAATAGTCTTTAGACAAAGCCGTCTAGTGTGCGGCGTGCGCTAAAAACCTGTATTAACTGCCAAACTTTAAAGTCAGTTTGTTAAATGCGTGTTACCTTAGTCGGAAGTGGTTTCAGTAGAGCCAAGCAGTGGTGTTCTGGTCGCGAAATAGTTGTCCATTAACATACAGTCTGTCTACCGCGATGACAGCTCGGGCTCCCTCCGCAATGAATTTTTTCCTGAGCTGGAACAGGATTCTGCGACGATCCAGGATTTCTTTGGGAAATTGGTCGTTGACGCTGAAGTCCGTTCCTCTGAGCTCCCTGCCTCGGCTTTTCACCAGTTCCTTTTGCTTGAAATGTTCAAACTTGGCCACGATAGGTCTTGGACGCTGAGCTTCTTTCCTCACCCCTCCTATGCGGTGGACCCGATGAAACGTGATGTTGCTGACGGTGTCCCGAGGAAGTTTAAGTTCTTGTTGCATGAAGTTTCTGATGGTAGCTTCTGCGTCTTCCTCTGCGCGCTCCGGAATTCCGGCGAACACTAAATTGTCCCGCATACTTCTTGCTTGAATATCAAGCAGGGACTCTTTCATGCGCTTATGTTCTGTGGAGAGTTTCGCCATACCTTCCGTGAGGGATGTTACGGAGTCTCTGAGAATCTTGTTTTCAGATGCTAGCGATTCCACCTGTTGTTGACTGTACTCCAGAGATTCCCGTAATGCTTGAAATTCCTTGTGTAGGATTTCTACAAGTGCCAGTCGGGCGTCAAAACTGGAAAGTTTGTTGTTAATGGACTCTAGGATATCTCCGTATTCCTTATCAGGCGATGAAGGGCTAGTTGAGGGGCTGTTTGAGGTACAGTCCGAGCGTGTTCTCTTCGTGGACGGAGTCGCTTGGTTCTTCTT
Source organism: Paramormyrops kingsleyae (assembly GCF_048594095.1). Classification (NCBI taxonomy): domain Eukaryota; kingdom Metazoa; phylum Chordata; class Actinopteri; order Osteoglossiformes; family Mormyridae; genus Paramormyrops; species Paramormyrops kingsleyae. The sequence goes on along the minus strand of NW_027325964.1, from coordinate 385,187 downwards.
CATGATGAGTCGTTCGTAACACGCGTCCACGTAATCCTGTAAATCTTCCAAGCTTTCTTCGTCCAGGATGTAAATGAGTGAACTTATTTATCCGATAAAGTACTATAAATACTATTATTAATATTTTGGCTTGGTTAAGTTGGCTATCGAAGTAAGTTTTGTTTTGTTTTTTTTTTTAGTAGGACGCTGCCATGTTGGATTACGCACAGCTCTCGCGAGATCTCACAGCATTACTGCCCCCTACCTCTTGTCACCCTCCAACGTGAATCTAATCGTCACGTCCCTGGTTAACCACCTGCCATTATAACTTGACATTCTGAGTTGTTTTCATGAAACCTGCGCTTCCCCTACAAGAGTTCGACCTAACATTATAGGAAAACGTGTTTTCGTGAAGAAATCATGACAAACTAACACAAAATGAAGATTTCATTATAACTTGACATTCTGAGTTTATTTCATGAAATCTGCGCTTCCCCTACAAGAGTTCGACCTACCATTATAGGAAAACGTGTTTTCGTGAAGAAATCATGACAAACTAACACAAAATGAAGATTTCATTATAACTTGACATTCTGAGTTTATTTCATGAAATCTGCGCTTCACCTACAAGAGTTCAACCTACCATTATAGGAAAACGTGTTTTCCTGAAGAAATCATGACAAACTAACACAAAATGAAGATTTCATTATAACTTGACATTCTGAGTTGTTTTCATGAAACCTGCGCTTCCCCTACAAGAGTTCAACCAACCATTATAGGAAAACGTGTTTTCGTGAAGAAATCATGACAAACTAACACAAAATGAAGATTTCATTATAACTTGACATTCTGAGTTTATTTCATGAGATCTGCGCTTCCCCATACAAGAGTTCAACCTACCATTATAGGAAAACGTGTTTTCATGAAGAAATCATGACAAACTAACACAAAATGAAGATTTCATTATAACTTGACATTCTGAGTTGTTTTCATGAAACCTGCGCTTCCCCTACAAGAGTTCGACCTAACATTATAGGAAAACGTGTTTTCATGAAGAAATCATGACAAACTAACACAAAATGAAGATTTCATTATAACTTGACATTCTGAGTTGTTTTCATGAAACCTGCGCTTCCCCTACAAGAGTTCGACCTAACATTATAGGAAAACGTGTTTTCGTGAAGAAATCATGACAAACTAACACAAAATGAAGATTTCATTATAACTTGACATTCTGAGTTTATTTCATGAAATCTGCGCTTCCCCTACAAGAGTTCGACCTACCATTATAGGAAAACGTGTTTTCGTGAAGAAATCATGACAAACTAACACAAAATGAAGATTTCATTATAACTTGACATTCTGAGTTGTTTTCATGAAACCTGCGCTAACCCTACAAGAGTTCGACCTAACATTATAGGAAAACGTGTTTTCGTGAAGAAATCATGACAAACTAACACAAAATGAAGATTTCATTATAACTTGACATTCTGAGTTGTTTTCATGAAACCTGCGCTAACCCTACAAGAGTTCGACCTAACATTATAGGAAAACGTGTTTTCGTGAAGAAATCATGACAAACTAACACAAAATGAAGATTTCATTATAACTTGACATTCTGAGTTGTTTTCATGAAACCTGCGCTTCCCCTACAAGAGTTCGACCTACCATTATAGGAAAACGTGTTTTCGTGAAGAAATCATGACAAACTAACACAAAATGAAGATTTCATTATAACTTGACATTCTGAGTTGTTTTCATGAAACCTGCGCTTCCCCTACAAGCGTTCAACCTACCATTATAGGAAAACGTGTTTTCGTGAAGAAATCATGACAAACTAACACAAAATGAAGATTTCATTATAACTTGACATTCTGAGTTGTTTTCATGAAACCTGCGCTTCCCCTATAAGAGTTCAACCTACCATTATAGAAAAAAGTGTTTTCGTGAAGAAATCATGACAAACTAACACAAAATGAAGATTTCATTATAACTTGACATTCTGAGTTGTTTTCATGAAACCTGCGCTTCCCCTACAAGAGTTCGACCTACCATTATAGGAAAACGTGTTTTCGTGAAGAAATCATGACAAACTAACACAAAATGAAGATTTCATTATAACTTGACATTCTGAGTTGTTTTCATGAAACCTGCGCTTCCCCTATAAGAGTTCAACCTACCATTATAGAAAAACGTGTTTTCGTGAAGAAATCATGACAAACTAACACAAAATGAAGACTTCATTATAACTTGACATTCTGAGTTGTTTTCATGAAACCTGCGCTTCCCCTACAAGAGTTCGACCTACCATTATAGGAAAACGTGTTTTCGTGAAGAAATCATGACAAACTAACACAAAATGAAGATTTCATTATAACTTGACATTCTGAGTTTATTTCATGAAACCTGCGCTTCCCCTACAAGAGTTCAACCTACCATTATAGGAAAACGTGTTTTCGTGAAGAAATCATGACAAACTAACACAAAATGAAGATTTCATTATAACTTGACATTCTGAGTTGTTTTCATGAAACCTGCGCTTCCCCTACAAGAGTTCGACCTAACATTATAGGAAAACGTGTTTTCGTGAAGAAATCATGACAAACTAACACAAAATGAAGATTTCATTATAACTTGACATTCTGAGTTGTTTTCATGAAACCTGCGCTTCCCCTACAAGAGTTCGACCTACCATTATAGGAAAACGTGTTTTCGTGAAGAAATCATGACAAACTAACACAAAATGAAGATTTCATTATAACTTGACATTCTGAGTTGTTTTCATGAAACCTGCGCTTCCCCTACAAGAGTTCGACCTACCATTATAGGAAAACGTGTTTTCGTGAAGAAATCATGACAAACTAACACAAAATGAAGATTTCATTATAACTTGACATTCTGAGTTGTTTTCATGAAACCTGCGCTTCCCCTACAAGAGTTCGACCTACCATTATAGGAAAACGTGTTTTCGTGAAGAAATCATGACAAACTAACACAAAATGAAGATTTCATTATAACTTGACATTCTGAGTTGTTTTCATGAAACCTGCGCTTCCCCTACAAGAGTTCGACCTACCATTATAGGAAAACGTGTTTTCGTGAAGAAATCATGACAAACTAACACAAAATGAAGATTTCATTATAACTTGACATTCTGAGTTGTTTTCATGAAACCTGCGCTTCCCGTACAAGAGTTCAACCTACCATTATAGGAAAACGTGTTTTCGTGAAGAAATCATGACAAACTAACACAAAATGAAGATTTCATTATAACTTGACATTCTGAGTTGTTTTCATGAAACCTGCGCTTCCCCTACAAGAGTTCGACCTACCATTATAGGAAAACGTGTTTTCGTGAAGAAATCATGACAAACTAACACAAAATGAAGATTTCATTATAACTTGACATTCTGAGTTTATTTCATGAAACCTGCGCTTCCCCTACAAGAGTTCAACCTACCATTATAGGAAAACGTGTTTTCGTGAAGAAATCATGACAAACTAACACAAAATGAAGATTTCATTATAACTTGACATTCTGAGTTGTTTTCATGAAACCTGCGCTTCCCCTACAAGAGTTCGACCTAACATTATAGGAAAACGTGTTTTCGTGAAGAAATCATGACAAACTAACACAAAATGAAGATTTCATTATAACTTGACATTCTGAGTTGTTTTCATGAAACCTGCGCTTCCCCTACAAGAGTTCGACCTAACATTATAGGAAAACGTGTTTTCATGAAGAAATCATGACAAACTAACACAAAATGAAGATTTCATTATAACTTGACATTCTGAGTTGTTTTCATGAAACCTGCGCTTCCCCTACAAGAGTTCGACCTACCATTATAGAAAAACGTGTTTTCGTGAAGAAATCATGAAAAAATAACACAAAATGAAGATTTCATTATAACTTGACATTCTGAGTTGTTTTCATGAAACCTGCGCTTCCCCTACAAGAGTTCAACCTACCATTATAGGAAAACGTGTTTTCGTGAAGAAATCATGACAAACTAACACAAAATGAAGATTTCATTATAACTTGACATTCTGAGTTGTTTTCATGAAACCTGCGCTTCCCCTACAAGAGTTCGACCTAACATTATAGGAAAACGTGTTTTCGTGAAGAAATCATGACAAACTAACACAAAATGAAGATTTCATTATAACTTGACATTCTGAGTTTATTTCATGAAATCTGCGCTTCCCCTACAAGAGTTCGACCTACCATTATAGGAAAACGTGTTTTCGTGAAGAAATCATGACAAACTAACACAAAATGAAGATTTCATTATAACTTGACATTCTGAGTTTATTTCATGAAATCTGCGCTTCACCTACAAGAGTTCAACCTACCATTATAGGAAAACGTGTTTTCCTGAAGAAATCATGACAAACTAACACAAAATGAAGATTTCATTATAACTTGACATTCTGAGTTGTTTTCATGAAACCTGCGCTTCCCCTACAAGAGTTCAACCAACCATTATAGGAAAACGTGTTTTCGTGAAGAAATCATGACAAACTAACACAAAATGAAGATTTCATTATAACTTGACATTCTGAGTTTATTTCATGAGATCTGCGCTTCCCCATACAAGAGTTCAACCTACCATTATAGGAAAACGTGTTTTCATGAAGAAATCATGACAAACTAACACAAAATGAAGATTTCATTATAACTTGACATTCTGAGTTGTTTTCATGAAACCTGCGCTTCCCCTACAAGAGTTCGACCTAACATTATAGGAAAACGTGTTTTCATGAAGAAATCATGACAAACTAACACAAAATGAAGATTTCATTATAACTTGACATTCTGAGTTGTTTTCATGAAACCTGCGCTTCCCCTACAAGAGTTCGACCTAACATTATAGGAAAACGTGTTTTCGTGAAGAAATCATGACAAACTAACACAAAATGAAGATTTCATTATAACTTGACATTCTGAGTTTATTTCATGAAATCTGCGCTTCCCCTACAAGAGTTCGACCTACCATTATAGGAAAACGTGTTTTCGTGAAGAAATCATGACAAACTAACACAAAATGAAGATTTCATTATAACTTGACATTCTGAGTTGTTTTCATGAAACCTGCGCTAACCCTACAAGAGTTCGACCTAACATTATAGGAAAACGTGTTTTCGTGAAGAAATCATGACAAACTAACACAAAATGAAGATTTCATTATAACTTGACATTCTGAGTTGTTTTCATGAAACCTGCGCTAACCCTACAAGAGTTCGACCTAACATTATAGGAAAACGTGTTTTCGTGAAGAAATCATGACAAACTAACACAAAATGAAGATTTCATTATAACTTGACATTCTGAGTTGTTTTCATGAAACCTGCGCTTCCCCTACAAGAGTTCGACCTACCATTATAGGAAAACGTGTTTTCGTGAAGAAATCATGACAAACTAACACAAAATGAAGATTTCATTATAACTTGACATTCTGAGTTGTTTTCATGAAACCTGCGCTTCCCCTACAAGCGTTCAACCTACCATTATAGGAAAACGTGTTTTCGTGAAGAAATCATGACAAACTAACACAAAATGAAGATTTCATTATAACTTGACATTCTGAGTTGTTTTCATGAAACCTGCGCTTCCCCTATAAGAGTTCAACCTACCATTATAGAAAAAAGTGTTTTCGTGAAGAAATCATGACAAACTAACACAAAATGAAGATTTCATTATAACTTGACATTCTGAGTTGTTTTCATGAAACCTGCGCTTCCCCTACAAGAGTTCGACCTAACATTATAGGAAAACGTGTTTTCGTGAAGAAATCATGACAAACTAACACAAAATGAAGATTTCATTATAACTTGACATTCTGAGTTTATTTCATGAAATCTGCGCTTCCCCTACAAGAGTTCAACCTACCATTATAGGAAAACGTGTTTTCCTGAAGAAATCATGACAAACTAACACAAAATGAAGATTTCATTATAACTTGACATTCTGAGTTGTTTTCATGAAACCTGCGCTTCCCCTACAAGAGTTCAACCAACCATTATAGGAAAACGTGTTTTCGTGAAGAAATCATGACAAACTAACACAAAATGAAGATTTCATTATAACTTGACATTCTGAGTTGTTTTCATGAAACCTGCGCTTTCCCTACAAGAGTTCAACCTACCATTATAGGAAAACGTGTTTTCGTGAAGAAATCATGACAAACTAACACAAAATGAAGATTTCATTATAACTTGACATTCTGAGTTGTTTTCATGAAACCTGCGCTTCCCCTACAAGAGTTCGACCTAACATTATAGGAAAACGTGTTTTCGTGAAGAAATCATGACAAACTAACACAAAATGAAGATTTCATTATAACTTGACATTCTGAGTTGTTTTCATGAAACCTGCGCTAACCCTACAAGAGTTCGACCTAACATTATAGGAAAACGTGTTTTCGTGAAGAAATCATGACAAACTAACACAAAATGAAGATTTCATTATAACTTGACATTCTGAGTTGTTTTCATGAAACCTGCGCTTCCCCTACAAGAGTTCAACCTACCATTATAGGAAGACGTGTTTTCGTGAAGAAATCATGACAAACTAACACAAAATGAAGATTTCATTATAACTTGACATTCTGAGTTGTTTTCATGAAACCTGCGCTTCCCCTATAAGAGTTCAACCTACCATTATAGAAAAAAGTGTTTTCGTGAAGAAATCATGACAAACTAACACAAAATGAAGATTTCATTATAACTTGACATTCTGAGTTGTTTTCATGAAACCTGCGCTTCCCCTACAAGCGTTCAACCTACCATTATAGGAAAACGTGTTTTCGTGAAGAAATCATGACAAACTAACACAAAATGAAGATTTCATTATAACTTGACATTCTGAGTTGTTTTCATGAAACCTGCGCTTCCCCTATAAGAGTTCAACCTACCATTATAGAAAAAAGTGTTTTCGTGAAGAAATCATGACAAACTAACACAAAATGAAGATTTCATTATAACTTGACATTCTGAGTTGTTTTCATGAAACCTGCGCTTCCCCTACAAGAGTTCGACCTAACATTATAGGAAAACGTGTTTTCGTGAAGAAATCATGACAAACTAACACAAAATGAAGATTTCATTATAACTTGACATTCTGAGTTTATTTCATGAAATCTGCGCTTCCCCTACAAGAGTTCAACCTACCATTATAGGAAAACGTGTTTTCCTGAAGAAATCATGACAAACTAACACAAAATGAAGATTTCATTATAACTTGACATTCTGAGTTGTTTTCATGAAACCTGCGCTTCCCCTACAAGAGTTCAACCAACCATTATAGGAAAACGTGTTTTCGTGAAGAAATCATGACAAACTAACACAAAATGAAGATTTCATTATAACTTGACATTCTGAGTTGTTTTCATGAAACCTGCGCTTTCCCTACAAGAGTTCAACCTACCATTATAGGAAAACGTGTTTTCTTGAAGAAATCATGACAAACTAACACAAAATGAAGATTTCATTATAACTTGACATTCTGAGTTGTTTTCATGAAACCTGCGCTTCCCCTACAAGAGTTCGACCTAACATTATAGGAAAACGTGTTTTCGTGAAGAAATCATGACAAACTAACACAAAATGAAGATTTCATTATAACTTGACATTCTGAGTTTATTTCATGAAATCTGCGCTTCCCCTACAAGAGTTCAACCTACCATTATAGGAAAACGTGTTTTCATGAAGAAATCATGACAAACTAACACAAAATGAAGATTTCATTATAACTTGACATTCTGAGTTGTTTTCATGAAACCTGCGCTTCCCCTATAAGAGTTCAACCTACCATTATAGGAAAACGTGTTTTCGTGAAGAAATCATGACAAACTAACACAAAATGAAGATTTCATTATAACTTGACATTCTGAGTTGTTTTCATGAAACCTGCGCTTCCCCTATAAGAGTTCAACCTACCATTATAGAAAAAAGTGTTTTCGTGAAGAAATCATGACAAACTAACACAAAATGAAGATTTCATTATAACTTGACATTCTGAGTTGTTTTCATGAAACCTGCGCTTCCCCTACAAGAGTTCAACCTACCATTATAGGAAAACGTGTTTTCGTGAAGAAATCATGACAAACTAACACAAAATGAAGATTTCATTATAACTTGACATTCTGAGTTGTTTTCATGAAACCTGCGCTTCCCCTATAAGAGTTCAACCTACCATTATAGAAAAAAGTGTTTTCGTGAAGAAATCATGACAAACTAACACAAAATGAAGATTTCATTATAACTTGACATTCTGAGTTGTTTTCATGAAACCTGCGCTTCCCCTACAAGAGTTCAACCTACCATTATAGGAAAACGTGTTTTCGTGAAGAAATCATGACAAACTAACACAAAATGAAGATTTCATTATAACTTGACATTCTGAGTTTATTTCATGAAACCTGCGCTTCCCCTACAAGAGTTCAACCTACCATTATAGGAAAACGTGTTTTCGTGAAGAAATCATGACAAACTAACACAAAATGAAGATTTCATTATAACTTGACATTCTGAGTTGTTTTCATGAAACCTGCGCTTCCCCTATAAGAGTTCAACCTACCATTATAGAAAAAAGTGTTTTCGTGAAGGAATCATGACAAACTAACACAAAATGAAGATTTCATTATAACTTGACATTCTGAGTTGTTTTCATGAAACCTGCGCTTCCCCTATAAGAGTTCAACCTACCATTATAGAAAAACGTGTTTTCGTGAAGAAATCATGACAAACTAACACAAAATGAAGACTTCATTATAACTTGACATTCTGAGTTGTTTTCATGAAACCTGCGCTTCCCCTACAAGAGTTCGACCTACCATTATAGGAAAACGTGTTTTCGTGAAGAAATCATGACAAACTAACACAAAATGAAGACTTCATTATAACTTGACATTCTGAGTTGTTTTCATGAAACCTGCGCTTCCCCTACAAGAGTTCGACCTACCATTATAGGAAAACGTGTTTTCGTGAAGAAATCATGACAAACTAACACAAAATGAAGATTTCATTATAACTTGACATTCTGAGTTTATTTCATGAAACCTGCGCTTCCCCTACAAGAGTTCGACCTAACATTATAGGAAAACGTGTTTTCGTGAAGAAATCATGACAAACTAACACAAAATGAAGATTTCATTATAACTTGACATTCTGAGTTGTTTTCATGAAACCTGCGCTTCCCCTACAAGAGTTCGACCTACCATTATAGGAAAACGTGTTTTCGTGAAGAAATCATGACAAACTAACACAAAATGAAGATTTCGTTATAACTTGACATTCTGAGTTGTTTTCATGAAACCTGCGCTTCCCCTACAAGAGTTCAACCTACCATTATAGGAAAACGTGTTTTCGTGAAGAAATCATGACAAACTAACACAAAATGAAGATTTCATTATAACTTGACATTCTGAGTTGTTTTCATGAAACCTGCGCTTCCCCTACAAGAGTTCGACCTACCATTATAGGAAAACGTGTTTTCGTGAAGAAATCATGACAAACTAACACAAAATGAAGATTTCATTATAACTTGACATTCTGAGTTGTTTTCATGAAACCTGCGCTTCCCGTACAAGAGTTCAACCTACCATTATAGGAAAACGTGTTTTCGTGAAGAAATCATGACAAACTAACACAAAATGAAGATTTCATTATAACTTGACATTCTGAGTTTATTTCATGAAACCTGCGCTTCCCCTACAAGAGTTCGACCTACCATTATAGGAAAACGTGTTTTCGTGAAGAAATCATGACAAATTAACACAAAATGAAGATTTCATTATAACTTGACATTCTGAGTTGTTTTCATGAAACCTGCGCTTCCCCTATAAGAGTTCAACCTACCATTATAGAAAAAAGTGTTTTCGTGAAGAAATCATGACAAACTAACACAAAATGAAGATTTCATTATAACTTGACATTCTGAGTTGATTTCATGAAACCTGCGCTTCCCCTACAAGAGGTCGACCTACCATTATAGGAAAACGTGTTTTCCTGAAGAAATCATGACAAACTAACACAAAATGAAGATTTCATTATAACTTGACATTCTGAGTTGTTTTCATGAAACCTGCGCTTCCCCTACAAGAGTTCAACCAACCATTATAGGAAAACGTGTTTTCGTGAAGAAATCATGACAAACTAACACAAAATGAAGATTTCATTATAACTTGACATTCTGAGTTGTTTTCATGAAACCTGCGCTTTCCCTACAAGAGTTCAACCTACCATTATAGGAAAACGTGTTTTCGTGAAGAAATCATGACAAACTAACACAAAATGAAGATTTCATTATAACTTGACATTCTGAGTTGTTTTCATGAAACCTGCGCTTCCCCTATAAGAGTTCAACCTACCATTATAGAAAAACGTGTTTTCGTGAAGAAATCATGACAAACTAACACAAAATGAAGACTTCATTATAACTTGACATTCTGAGTTGTTTTCATGAAACCTGCGCTTCCCCTACAAGAGTTCGACCTACCATTATAGGAAAACGTGTTTTCGTGAAGAAATCATGACAAACTAACACAAAATGAAGATTTCATTATAACTTGACATTCTGAGTTGTTTTCATGAAACCTGCGCTTCCCCTACAAGCGTTCGACCTACCATTATAGTAAAACGTGTTTTCGTGAAGAAATCATGACAAACTAACACAAAATGAAGATTTCATTATAACTTGACATTCTGAGTTGTTTTCATGAAACCTGCGCTTCCCCTATAAGAGTTCAACCTACCATTATAGAAAAAAGTGTTTTCGTGAAGAAATCATGACAAACTAACACAAAATGAAGATTTCATTATAACTTGACATTCTGAGTTGTTTTCATGAAACCTGCGCTTCTCCTACAAGAGTTCAACCTACCATTATAGGAAAACGTGTTTTCGTGAAGAAATCATGACAAACTAACACAAAATTAAGATTTCATTATAACTTGACATTCTGAGTTGTTTTCATGAAACCTGCGCTTTCCCTACAAGAGTTCAACCTACCATTATAGGAAAACGTGTTTTCGTGAAGAAATCATGACAAACTAACACAAAATGAAGATTTCATTATAACTTGACATTCTGAGTTGTTTTCATGAAACCTGCGCTTCCCCTATAAGAGTTCAACCTACCATTATAGAAAAACGTGTTTTCGTGAAGAAATCATGACAAACTAACACAAAATGAAGACTTCATTATAACTTGACATTCTGAGTTTTTTTCATGAAACCTGCGCTTCCCCTACAAGAGTTCGACCTAACATTATAGGAAAACGTGTTTTCGTGAAGAAATCATGACAAACTAACACAAAATGAAGATTTCATTATAACTTGACATTCTGAGTTGTTTTCATGAAACCTGCGCTTCCCCTACAAGAGTTCAACCTACCATTATAGGAAAACGTGTTTTCGTGAAGAAATCATGACAAACTAACACAAAATGAAGATTTCATTATAACTTGACATTCTGAGTTGTTTTCATGAAACCTGCGCTTCCCCTACAAGCGTTCAACCTACCATTATAGGAAAACGTGTTTTCGTGAAGAAATCATGACAAACTAACACAAAATGAAGATTTCATTATAACTTGACATTCTGAGTTGTTTTCATGAAACCTGCGCTTCCCCTATAAGAGTTCAACCTACCATTATAGAAAAAAGTGTTTTCGTGAAGAAATCATGACAAACTAACACAAAATGAAGATTTCATTTTAACTTGACATTCTGAGTTGTTTTCATGAAACCTGCGCTTCCCCTACAAGAGTTCAACCTACCATTATAGGAAAACGTGTTTTCGTGAAGAAATCATGACAAACTAACACAAAATTAAGATTTCATTATAACTTGACATTCTGAGTTGTTTTCATGAAACCTGCGCTTCCCCTACAAGAGTTCGACCTAACATTATAGGAAAACGTGTTTTCGTGAAGAAATCATGACAAACTAACACAAAATGAAGATTTCATTATAACTTGACATTCTGAGTTTATTTCATGAAATCTGCGCTTCCCCTACAAGAGTTCAACCTACCATTATAGGAAAACGTGTTTTCCTGAAGAAATCATGACAAACTAACACAAAATGAAGATTTCATTATAACTTGACATTCTGAGTTGTTTTCATGAAACCTGCGCTTCCCCTACAAGAGTTCAACCAACCATTATAGGAAAACGTGTTTTCGTGAAGAAATCATGACAAACTAACACAAAATGAAGATTTCATTATAACTTGACATTCTGAGTTGTTTTCATGAAACCTGCGCTTTCCCTACAGGAGTTCAACCTACCATTATAGGAAAACGTGTTTTCGTGAAGAAATCATGACAAACTAACACAAAATGAAGATTTCATTATAACTTGACATTCTGAGTTGTTTTCATGAAACCTGCGCTTCCCCTACAAGAGTTCGACCTAACATTATAGGAAAACGTGTTTTCGTGAAGAAATCATGACAAACTAACACAAAATGAAGATTTCATTATAACTTGACATTCTGAGTTGTTTTCATGAAACCTGCGCTTTCCCTACAAGAGTTCAACCTACCATTATAGGAAAACGTGTTTTCGTGAAGAAATCATGACAAACTAACACAAAATGAAGATTTCATTATAACTTGAAATTCTGAGCTTATTTCATGAAACCTGCGCTTCCCCTACAAGAGTTCGACCTACCATTATAGGAAAACGTGTTTTCGTGAAGAAATCATGACAAACTAACACAAAATGAAGATTTCATTATAACTTGACATTCTGAGTTGTTTTCATGAAACCTGCGCTTCCCCTACAAGAGTTCGACCTACCATTATAGGAAAACGTGTTTTCGTGAAGAAATCATGACAAACTAACACAAAATGAAGATTTCATTATAACTTGACATTCTGAGTTGTTTTCATGAAACCTGCGCTTCCCCTACAAGAGTTCCACCTACCATTATAGGAAAACGTGTTTTCGTGAAGAAATCATGACAAACTAACACAAAATGAAGATTTCATTATAACTTGACATTCTGAGTTGTTTTCATGAAACCTGCGCTTCCCCTACAAGAGTTCCACCTACCATTATAGGAAAACGTGTTTTCGTGAAGAAATCATGACAAACTAACACAAAATGAAGATTTCATTATAACTTGACATTCTGAGTTGTTTTCATGAAACCTGCGCTTCCCCTACAAGAGTTCCACCTACCATTATAGGAAAACGTGTTTTCGTGAAGAAATCATGACAAACTAACACAAAATGAAGATTTCATTATAACTTGACATTCTGAGTTGTTTTCATGAAACCTGCGCTTCCCCTACAAGAGTTCGACCTAACATTATAGGAAAACGTGTTTTCGTGAAGAAATCATGACAAACTAACACAAAATGAAGATTTCATTATAACTTGACATTCTGAGTTGTTTTCATGAAACCTGCGCTTCCCCTACAAGAGTTCCACCTACCATTATAGGAAAACGTGTTTTCGTGAAGAAATCATGACAAACTAACACAAAATGAAGATTTCATTATAACTTGACATTCTGAGTTGTTTTCATGAAACCTGCGCTTCCCCTACAAGAGTTCCACCTACCATTATAGGAAAACGTGTTTTCGTGAAGAAATCATGACAAACTAACACAAAATGAAGATTTCATTATAACTTGACATTCTGAGTTGTTTTCATGAAACCTGCGCTTCCCCTACAAGAGTTCGACCTAACATTATAGGAAAACGTGTTTTCGTGAAGAAATCATGACAAACTAACACAAAATGAAGATTTCATTATAACTTGACATTCTGAGTTTATTTCATGAAACCTGCGTTTCCCCTACAAGAGTTCAACCTACCATTATAGGAAAACGTGATTTCGTGAAGAAATCATGACAAACTAACACAAAATGAAGATTTCATTATAACTTGACATTCTGAGTTGTTTTCATGAAACCTGCGCTTCCCCTACAAGAGTTCAACCTACCATTATAGGAAAACGTGTTTTCGTGAAGAAATCATGACAAACTAACACAAAATGAAGATTTCATTATAACTTGACATTCTGAGTTGTTTTCATGAAACCTGCGCTTCCCCTATAAGAGTTCAACCTACCATTATAGAAAAAAGTGTTTTCGTGAAGAAATCATGACAAACTAACACAAAATGAAGATTTCATTATAACTTGACATTCTGAGTTGTTTTCATGAAACCTGCGCTTCCCCTACAAGAGTTCAACCTACCATTATAGGAAAACGTGTTTTCGTGAAGAAATCATGACAAACTAACACAAAATGAAGATTTCATTATAACTTGACATTCTGAGTTGTTTTCATGAAACCTGCGCTTCCCCTACAAGAGTTCGACCTAACATTATAGGAAAACGTGTTTTCGTGAAGAAATCATGACAAACTAACACAAAATGAAGATTTCATTATAACTTGACATTCTGAGTTTATTTCATGAAATCTGCGCTTCCCCTACAAGAGTTCAACCTACCATTATAGGAAAACGTGTTTTCCTGAAGAAATCATGACAAACTAACACAAAATGAAGATTTCATTATAACTTGACATTCTGAGTTGTTTTCATGAAACCAGCGCTTCCCCTACAAGAGTTCAACCAACCATTATAGGAAAACGTGTTTTCGTGAAGAAATCATGACAAACTAACACAAAATGAAGATTTCATTATAACTTGACATTCTGAGTTGTTTTCATGAAACCTGCGCTTTCCCTACAAGAGTTCAACCTACCATTATAGGAAAACGTGTTTTCGTGAAGAAATCATGACAAACTAACACAAAATGAAGATTTCATTATAACTTGAAATTCTGAGCTTATTTCATGAAACCTGCGCTTCCCCTACAAGAGTTCGACCTACCATTATAGGAAAACGTGTTTTCGTGAAGAAATCATGACAAACTAACACAAAATGAAGATTTCATTATAACTTGACATTCTGAGTTGTTTTCATGAAACCTGCGCTTCCCCTACAAGAGTTCGACCTAACATTATAGGAAAACGTGTTTTCGTGAAGAAATCATGACAAACTAACACAAAATGAAGATTTCATTATAACTTGACATTCTGAGTTGTTTTCATGAAACCTGCGTTTCCCCTACAAGAGTTCAACCTACCATTATAGGAAAACGTGATTTCGTGAAGAAATCATGACAAACTAACACAAAATGAAGATTTCATTATAACTTGACATTCTGAGTTGTTTTCATGAAACCTGCGCTTCCCCTACAAGAGTTCGACCTAACATTATAGGAAAACGTGTTTTCGTGAAGAAATCATGACAAACTAACACAAAATGAAGATTTCATTATAACTTGACATTCTGAGTTTATTTCATGAAATCTGCGCTTCCCCTACAAGAGTTCGACCTACCATTATAGGAAAACGTGTTTTCCTGAAGAAATCATGACAAACTAACACAAAATGAAGATTTCATTATAACTTGACATTCTGAGTTGTTTTCATGAAACCAGCGCTTCCCCTACAAGAGTTCAACCAACCATTATAGGAAAACGTGTTTTCGTGAAGAAATCATGACAAACTAACACAAAATGAAGATTTCATTATAACTTGACATTCTGAGTTGTTTTCATGAAACCTGCGCTTCCCCTACAAGAGTTCGACCTACCATTATAGGAAAACGTGTTTTCGTGAAGAAATCATGACAAACTAACACAAAATGAAGATTTCATTATAACTTGACATTCTGAGTTGTTTTCATGAAACCTGCGCTTCCCCTACAAGAGTTCGACCTAACATTATAGGAAAACGTGTTTTCGTGAAGAAATCATGACAAACTAACACAAAATGAAGATTTCATTATAACTTGACATTCTGAGTTTATTTCATGAAACCTGCGTTTCCCCTACAAGAGTTCAACCTACCATTATAGGAAAACGTGATTTCGTGAAGAAATCATGACAAACTAACACAAAATGAAGATTTCATTATAACTTGACATTCTGAGTTGTTTTCATGAAACCTGCGCTTCCCCTACAAGAGTTCGACCTACCATTATAGGAAAACGTGTTTTCGTGAAGAAATCATGACAAACTAACACAAAATGAAGATTTCATTATAACTTGACATTCTGAGTTGTTTTCATGAAACCTGCGCTTCCCCTACAAGAGTTCGACCTACCATTATAGGAAAACGTGTTTTCGTGAAGAAATCATGACAAACTAACACAAAGTGAAGATTTCATTATAACTTGACATTCTGAGTTGTTTTCATGAAACCTGCGTTTCCCCTACAAGAGTTCAACCTACCATTATAGGAAAACGTGTTTTCGTGAAGAAATCATGACAAACTAACACAAAATGAAGATTTCATTATAACTTGACATTCTGAGTTGTTTTCATGAAACCTGCGCTTCCCCTACAAGAGTTCCACCTACCATTATAGGAAAACGTGTTTTCGTGAAGAAATCATGACAAACTAACACAAAATGAAGATTTCATTATAACTTGACATTCTGAGTTGTTTTCATGAAACCTGCGCTTCCCCTACAAGAGTTCGACCTAACATTATAGGAAAACGTGTTTTCGTGAAGAAATCATGACAAACTAACACAAAATGAAGATTTCATTATAACTTGACATTCTGAGTTTATTTCATGAAACCTGCGTTTCCCCTACAAGAGTTCAACCTACCATTATAGGAAAACGTGATTTCGTGAAGAAATCATGACAAACTAACACAAAATGAAGATTTCATTATAACTTGACATTCTGAGTTGTTTTCATGAAACCTGCGCTTCCCCTACAAGAGTTCAACCTACCATTATAGGAAAACGTGTTTTCGTGAAGAAATCATGACAAACTAACACAAAATGAAGATTTCATTATAACTTGACATTCTGAGTTGTTTTCATGAAACCTGCGCTTCCCCTATAAGAGTTCAACCTACCATTATAGAAAAAAGTGTTTTCGTGAAGAAATCATGACAAACTAACACAAAATGAAGATTTCATTATAACTTGACATTCTGAGTTGTTTTCATGAAACCTGCGCTTCCCCTACAAGAGTTCAACCTACCATTATAGGAAAACGTGTTTTCGTGAAGAAATCATGACAAACTAACACAAAATGAAGATTTCATTATAACTTGACATTCTGAGTTGTTTTCATGAAACCTGCGCTTCCCCTACAAGAGTTCGACCTAACATTATAGGAAAACGTGTTTTCGTGAAGAAATCATGACAAACTAACACAAAATGAAGATTTCATTATAACTTGACATTCTGAGTTGTTTTCATGAAACCTGCGTTTCCCCTACAAGAGTTCAACCTACCATTATAGGAAAACGTGATTTCGTGAAGAAATCATGACAAACTAACACAAAATGAAGATTTCATTATAACTTGACATTCTGAGTTGTTTTCATGAAACCTGCGCTTCCCCTACAAGAGTTCGACCTAACATTATAGGAAAACGTGTTTTCGTGAAGAAATCATGACAAACTAACACAAAATGAAGATTTCATTATAACTTGACATTCTGAGTTTATTTCATGAAACCTGCGTTTCCCCTACAAGAGTTCAACCTACCATTATAGGAAAACGTGATTTCGTGAAGAAATCATGACAAACTAACACAAAATGAAGATTTCATTATAACTTGACATTCTGAGTTGTTTTCATGAAACCTGCGCTTCCCCTACAAGAGTTCAACCTACCATTATAGGAAAACGTGTTTTCGTGAAGAAATCATGACAAACTAACACAAAATGAAGATTTCATTATAACTTGACATTCTGAGTTGTTTTCATGAAACCTGCGCTTCCCCTATAAGAGTTCAACCTACCATTATAGAAAAAAGTGTTTTCGTGAAGAAATCATGACAAACTAACACAAAATGAAGATTTCATTATAACTTGACATTCTGAGTTGTTTTCATGAAACCTGCGCTTCCCCTACAAGAGTTCAACCTACCATTATAGGAAAACGTGTTTTTGTGAAGAAATCATGACAAACTAACACAAAATGAAGATTTCATTATAACTTGACATTCTGAGTTGTTTTCATGAAACCTGCGCTTCCCCTACAAGAGTTCGACCTAACATTATAGGAAAACGTGTTTTCGTGAAGAAATCATGACAAACTAACACAAAATGAAGATTTCATTATAACTTGACATTCTGAGTTTATTTCATGAAATCTGCGCTTCCCCTACAAGAGTTCAACCTACCATTATAGGAAAACGTGTTTTCCTGAAGAAATCATGACAAACTAACACAAAATGAAGATTTCATTATAACTTGAAATTCTGAGCTTATTTCATGAAACCTGCGCTTCCCCTACAAGAGTTCGACCTACCATTATAGGAAAACGTGTTTTCGTGAAGAAATCATGACAAACTAACACAAAATGAAGATTTCATTATAACTTGACATTCTGAGTTGTTTTCATGAAACCTGCGCTTCCCCTACAAGAATTCAACCAACCATTATAGGAAAACGTGTTTTCGTGAAGAAATCATGACAAACTAACACAAAATGAAGATTTCATTATAACTTGACATTCTGAGTTGTTTTCATGAAACCTGCGCTTCCCCTACAAGAGTTCGACCTAACATTATAGGAAAACGTGTTTTCGTGAAGAAATCATGACAAACTAACACAAAATGAAGATTTCATTATAACTTGACATTCTGAGTTTATTTCATGAAATCTGCGCTTCCCCTACAAGAGTTCAACCTACCATTATAGGAAAACGTGTTTTCCTGAAGAAATCATGACAAACTAACACAAAATGAAGATTTCATTATAACTTGACATTCTGAGTTGTTTTCATGAAACCAGCGCTTCCCCTACAAGAGTTCAACCAACCATTATAGGAAAACGTGTTTTCGTGAAGAAATCATGACAAACTAACACAAAATGAAGATTTCATTATAACTTGACATTCTGAGTTGTTTTCATGAAACCTGCGCTTCCCCTACAAGAGTTCGACCTACCATTATAGGAAAACGTGTTTTCGTGAAGAAATCATGACAAACTAACACAAAATGAAGATTTCATTATAACTTGACATTCTGAGTTGTTTTCATGAAACCTGCGCTTCCCCTACAAGAATTCAACCAACCATTATAGGAAAACGTGTTTTCGTGAAGAAATCATGACAAACTAACACAAAATGAAGATTTCATTATAACTTGACATTCTGAGTTGTTTTCATGAAACCTGCGCTTCCCCTACAAGAGTTCGACCTAACATTATAGGAAAACGTGTTTTCGTGAAGAAATCATGACAAACTAACACAAAATGAAGATTTCATTATAACTTGACATTCTGAGTTTATTTCATGAAACCTGCGTTTCCCCTACAAGAGTTCAACCTACCATTATAGGAAAACGTGATTTCGTGAAGAAATCATGACAAACTAACACAAAATGAAGATTTCATTATAACTTGACATTCTGAGTTGTTTTCATGAAACCTGCGCTTCCCCTACAAGAGTTCGACCTACCATTATAGGAAAACGTGTTTTCGTGAAGAAATCATGACAAACTAACACAAAATGAAGATTTCATTATAACTTGACATTCTGAGTTGTTTTCATGAAACCTGCGCTTCCCCTACAAGAGTTCGACCTACCATTATAGGAAAACGTGTTTTCGTGAAGAAATCATGACAAACTAACACAAAGTGAAGATTTCATTATAACTTGACATTCTGAGTTGTTTTCATGAAACCTGCGTTTCCCCTACAAGAGTTCAACCTACCATTATAGGAAAACGTGTTTTCGTGAAGAAATCATGACAAACTAACACAAAATTAAGATTTCATTATAACTTGACATTCTGAGTTGTTTTCATGAAACCTGCGCTTCCCCTACAAGAGTTCCACCTACCATTATAGGAAAACGTGTTTTCGTGAAGAAATCATGACAAACTAACACAAAATGAAGATTTCATTATAACTTGACATTCTGAGTTGTTTTCATGAAACCTGCGCTTCCCCTACAAGAGTTCGACCTAACATTATAGGAAAACGTGTTTTCGTGAAGAAATCATGACAAACTAACACAAAATGAAGATTTCATTATAACTTGACATTCTGAGTTTATTTCATGAAACCTGCGTTTCCCCTACAAGAGTTCAACCTACCATTATAGGAAAACGTGATTTCGTGAAGAAATCATGACAAACTAACACAAAATGAAGATTTCATTATAACTTGACATTCTGAGTTGTTTTCATGAAACCTGCGCTTCCCCTACAAGAGTTCAACCTACCATTATAGGAAAACGTGTTTTCGTGAAGAAATCATGACAAACTAACACAAAATGAAGATTTCATTATAACTTGACATTCTGAGTTGTTTTCATGAAACCTGCGCTTCCCCTATAAGAGTTCAACCTACCATTATAGAAAAAAGTGTTTTCGTGAAGAAATCATGACAAACTAACACAAAATGAAGATTTCATTATAACTTGACATTCTGAGTTGTTTTCATGAAACCTGCGCTTCCCCTATAAGAGTTCAACCTACCATTATAGAAAAAAGTGTTTTCGTGAAGAAATCATGACAAACTAACACAAAATGAAGATTTCATTATAACTTGACATTCTGAGTTGTTTTCATGAAACCTGCGCTTCCCCTATAAGAGTTCAACCTACCATTATAGAAAAAAGTGTTTTCGTGAAGAAATCATGACAAACTAACACAAAATGAAGATTTCATTATAACTTGACATTCTGAGTTGTTTTCATGAAACCTGCGCTTCCCCTACAAGAGTTCAACCTACCATTATAGGAAAACGTGTTTTTGTGAAGAAATCATGACAAACTAACACAAAATGAAGATTTCATTATAACTTGACATTCTGAGTTGTTTTCATGAAACCTGCGCTTCCCCTACAAGAGTTCGACCTAACATTATAGGAAAACGTGTTTTCGTGAAGAAATCATGACAAACTAACACAAAATGAAGATTTCATTATAACTTGACATTCTGAGTTTATTTCATGAAATCTGCGCTTCCCCTACAAGAGTTCAACCTACCATTATAGGAAAACGTGTTTTCCTGAAGAAATCATGACAAACTAACACAAAATGAAGATTTCATTATAACTTGAAATTCTGAGCTTATTTCATGAAACCTGCGCTTCCCCTACAAGAGTTCGACCTACCATTATAGGAAAACGTGTTTTCGTGAAGAAATCATGACAAACTAACACAAAATGAAGATTTCATTATAACTTGACATTCTGAGTTGTTTTCATGAAACCTGCGCTTCCCCTACAAGAATTCAACCAACCATTATAGGAAAACGTGTTTTCGTGAAGAAATCATGACAAACTAACACAAAATGAAGATTTCATTATAACTTGACATTCTGAGTTGTTTTCATGAAACCTGCGCTTCCCCTACAAGAGTTCCACCTACCATTATAGGAAAACGTGTTTTCGTGAAGAAATCATGACAAACTAACACAAAATGAAGATTTCATTATAACTTGACATTCTGAGTTGTTTTCATGAAACCTGCGCTTCCCCTACAAGAGTTCAACCTACCATTATAGGAAAAAGTGTTTTCGTGAAGAAATCATGACAAACTAACACAAAATGAAGATTTCATTATAACTTGACATTCTGAGTTGTTTTCATGAAACCTGCGCTTCCCCTACAAGAGTTCGACCTAACATTATAGGAAAACGTGTTTTCGTGAAGAAATCATGACAAACTAACACAAAATGAAGATTTCATTATAACTTGACATTCTGAGTTTATTTCATGAAATCTGCGCTTCCCCTACAAGAGTTCAACCTACCATTATAGGAAAACGTGTTTTCCTGAAGAAATCATGACAAACTAACACAAAATGAAGATTTCATTATAACTTGACATTCTGAGTTGTTTTCATGAAACCAGCGCTTCCCCTACAAGAGTTCAACCAACCATTATAGGAAAACGTGTTTTCGTGAAGAAATCATGACAAACTAACACAAAATGAAGATTTCATTATAACTTGACATTCTGAGTTGTTTTCATGAAACCTGCGCTTCCCCTACAAGAGTTCGACCTAACATTATAGGAAAACGTGTTTTCGTGAAGAAATCATGACAAACTAACACAAAATGAAGATTTCATTATAACTTGACATTCTGAGTTGTTTTCATGAAACCTGCGCTTCCCCTACAAGAGTTCGACCTAACATTATAGGAAAACGTGTTTTCGTGAAGAAATCATGACAAACTAACACAAAATGAAGATTTCATTATAACTTGACATTCTGAGTTGTTTTCATGAAACCTGCGCTTCCCCTACAAGAGTTCAACCTACCATTATAGGAAAACGTGTTTTCGTGAAGAAATCATGACAAACTAACACAAAATGAAGATTTCATTATAACTTGACATTCTGAGTTGTTTTCATGAAACCTGCGCTTCCCCTATAAGAGTTCAACCTACCATTATAGAAAAAAGTGTTTTCGTGAAGAAATCATGACAAACTAACACAAAATGAAGATTTCATTATAACTTGACATTCTGAGTTGTTTTCATGAAACCTGCGCTTCCCCTACAAGAGTTCAACCTACCATTATAGGAAAACGTGTTTTCGTGAAGAAATCATGACAAACTAACACAAAATGAAGATTTCATTATAACTTGACATTCTGAGTTGTTTTCATGAAACCTGCGCTTCCCCTACAAGAGTTCGACCTAACATTATAGGAAAACGTGTTTTCGTGAAGAAATCATGACAAACTAACACAAAATGAAGATTTCATTATAACTTGACATTCTGAGTTTATTTCATGAAACCTGCGTTTCCCCTACAAGAGTTCAACCTACCATTATAGGAAAACGTGATTTCGTGAAGAAATCATGACAAACTAACACAAAATGAAGATTTCATTATAACTTGACATTCTGAGTTGTTTTCATGAAACCTGCGCTTCCCCTACAAGAGTTCAACCTACCATTATAGGAAAACGTGTTTTCGTGAAGAAATCATGACAAACTAACACAAAATGAAGATTTCATTATAACTTGACATTCTGAGTTGTTTTCATGAAACCTGCGCTTCCCCTATAAGAGTTCAACCTACCATTATAGAAAAAAGTGTTTTCGTGAAGAAATCATGACAAACTAACACAAAATGAAGATTTCATTATAACTTGACATTCTGAGTTGTTTTCATGAAACCTGCGCTTCCCCTACAAGAGTTCAACCTACCATTATAGGAAAACGTGTTTTCGTGAAGAAATCATGACAAACTAACACAAAATGAAGATTTCATTATAACTTGACATTCTGAGTTGTTTTCATGAAACCTGCGCTTCCCCTACAAGAGTTCGACCTAACATTATAGGAAAACGTGTTTTCGTGAAGAAATCATGACAAACTAACACAAAATGAAGATTTCATTATAACTTGACATTCTGAGTTGTTTTCATGAAACCTGCGTTTCCCCTACAAGAGTTCAACCTACCATTATAGGAAAACGTGATTTCGTGAAGAAATCATGACAAACTAACACAAAATGAAGATTTCATTATAACTTGACATTCTGAGTTGTTTTCATGAAACCTGCGCTTCCCCTACAAGAGTTCGACCTAACATTATAGGAAAACGTGTTTTCGTGAAGAAATCATGACAAACTAACACAAAATGAAGATTTCATTATAACTTGACATTCTGAGTTTATTTCATGAAACCTGCGTTTCCCCTACAAGAGTTCAACCTACCATTATAGGAAAACGTGATTTCGTGAAGAAATCATGACAAACTAACACAAAATGAAGATTTCATTATAACTTGACATTCTGAGTTGTTTTCATGAAACCTGCGCTTCCCCTACAAGAGTTCAACCTACCATTATAGGAAAACGTGTTTTCGTGAAGAAATCATGACAAACTAACACAAAATGAAGATTTCATTATAACTTGACATTCTGAGTTGTTTTCATGAAACCTGCGCTTCCCCTATAAGAGTTCAACCTACCATTATAGAAAAAAGTGTTTTCGTGAAGAAATCATGACAAACTAAGACAAAATGAAGATTTCATTATAACTTGACATTCTGAGTTGTTTTCATGAAACCTGCGCTTCCCCTATAAGAGTTCGACCTACCATTATAGGAAAACGTGTTTTCGTGAAGAAATCATGACAAACTAACACAAAATGAAGATTTCATTATAACTTGACATTCTGAGTTGTTTTCATGAAACCTGCGCTTCCCCTATAAGAGTTCGACCTACCATTATAGAAAAACGTGTTTTCGTGAAGAAATCATGACAAACTAACACAAAATGAAGATTTCATTATAACTTGACATTCTGAGTTGTTTTCATGAAACCTGCGCTTCCCCTACAAGAGTTCAACCTACCATTATAGGAAAACGTGTTTTCGTGAAGAAATCATGACAAACTAACACAAAATGAAGATTTCATTATAACTTGACATTCTGAGTTGTTTTCATGAAACCTGCGCTTCCCCTACAAGAGTTCAACCTACCATTATAGGAAAACGTGTTTTCGTGAAGAAATCATGACAAACTAACACAAAATGAAGATTTCATTATAACTTGACATTCTGAGTTGTTTTCATGAAACCTGCGCTTCCCCTACAAGAGTTCGACCTAACATTATAGGAAAACGTGTTTTCGTGAAGAAATCATGACAAACTAACACAAAATGAAGATTTCATTATAACTTGACATTCTGAGTTGTTTTCATGAAACCTGCGCTTCCCCTACAAGAGTTCGACCTAACATTATAGGAAAACGTGTTTTCGTGAAGAAATCATGACAAACTAAGACAAAATGAAGATTTCATTATAACTTGACATTCTGAGTTGTTTTCATGAAACCTGCGCTTCCCCTATAAGAGTTCGACCTACCATTATAGGAAAACGTGTTTTCGTGAAGAAATCATGACAAACTAACACAAAATGAAGATTTCATTATAACTTGACATTCTGAGTTGTTTTCATGAAACCTGCGCTTCCCCTATAAGAGTTCGACCTACCATTATAGAAAAACGTGTTTTCGTGAAGAAATCATGACAAACTAACACAAAATGAAGATTTCATTATAACTTGACATTCTGAGTTGTTTTCATGAAACCTGCGCTTCCCCTACAAGAGTTCAACCTACCATTATAGGAAAACGTGTTTTCGTGAAGAAATCATGACAAACTAACACAAAATGAAGATTTCATTATAACTTGACATTCTGAGTTGTTTTCATGAAACCTGCGCTTCCCCTACAAGAGTTCAACCTACCATTATAGGAAAACGTGTTTTCGTGAAGAAATCATGACAAACTAACACAAAATGAAGATTTCATTATAACTTGACATTCTGAGTTGTTTTCATGAAACCTGCGCTTCCCCTACAAGAGTTCAACCTACCATTATAGGAAAACGTGTTTTCGTGAAGAAATCATGACAAACTAACACAAAATGAAGATTTCATTATAACTTGACATTCTGAGTTGTTTTCATGAAACCTGCGCTTCCCCTACAAGAGTTCAACCTACCATTATAGGAAAACGTGTTTTCGTGAAGAAATCATGACAAACTAACACAAAATGAAGATTTCATTATAACTTGACATTCTGAGTTGTTTTCATGAAACCTGCGCTTCCCCTACAAGAGTTCAACCTACCATTATAGGAAAACGTGTTTTCGTGAAGAAATCATGACAAACTAACACAAAATGAAGATTTCATTATAACTTGACATTCTGAGTTGTTTTCATGAAACCTGCGCTTCCCCTACAAGAGTTCAACCTACCATTATAGGAAAACGTGTTTTCGTGAAGAAATCATGACAAACTAACACAAAATGAAGATTTCATTATAACTTGACATTCTGAGTTGTTTTCATGAAACCTGCGCTTCCTCTACAAGAGTTCAACCTACCATTATAGGAAAACGTGTTTTCGTGAAGAAATCATGACAAACTAACACAAAATGAAGATTTCATTATAACTTGACATTCTGAGTTGTTTTCATGAAACCTGCGCTTCCCCTACAAGAGTTCGACCTACCATTTTAGGAAAACGTGTTTTCGTGAAGAAATCATGACAAACTAACACAAAATGAAGATTTCATTATAACTAAACATTCTGAGTTGTTTTCATGAAACCTGCGCTTCCCCTACAAGAGTTCGACCTACCATTATAGGAAAACGTGTTTTCGTGAAGAAATCATGACAAACTAACACAAAATGAAGATTTCATTATAACTTGACATTCTGAGTTGTTTTCATGAAACCTGCGCTTCCCCTATAAGAGTTCAACCTACCATTATAGAAAAACGTGTTTTCGTGAAGAAATCATGACAAACTAACACAAAATGAAGATTTCATTATAACTTGACATTCTGAGTTGTTTTCATGAAACCTGCGCTTCCCCTACAAGAGTTCGACCTACCATTACAGGAAAACGTGTTTTCGTGAAGAAATCATGACAAACTAACACAAAATGAAGATTTCATTATAACTTGACATTCTGAGTTTATTTCATGAAACCTGCGCTTCCCCTACAAGAGTTCGACCTACCATTATAGGAAAACGTGTTTTCGTGAAGAAATCATGACAAACTAACACAAAATGAAGATTTCATTATAACTTGACATTCTGAGTTGTTTTCATGAAACCTGCGCTTCCCCTACAAGAGTTCGACCTACCATTATAGGAAAACGTGTTTTCGTGAAGAAATCATGACAAACTAACACAAAATGAAGATTTCATTATAACTTGACATTCTGAGTTGTTTTCATGAAACCTGCGCTTCCCCTATAAGAGTTCGACCTACCATTATAGGAAAACGTGTTTTCGTGAAGAAATCATGACAAACTAACACAAAATGAAGATTTCATTATAACTTGACATTCTGAGTTGTTTTCATGAAACCTGCGCTTCCCCTACAAGAGTTCGACCTACCATTATAGGAAAACGTGTTTTCGTGAAGAAATCATGACAAACTAACACAAAATGAAGATTTCATTATAACTTGACATTCTGAGTTGTTTTCATGAAACCTGCGCTTCCCCTACAAGAGTTCGACCTACCATTATAGGAAAACGTGTTTTCGTGAAGAAATCATGACAAACTAACACAAAATGAAGATTTCATTATAACTTGACATTCTGAGTTGTTTTCATGAAACCTGCGCTTCCCCTACAAGAGTTCGACCTACCATTATAGGAAAACGTGTTTTCGTGAAGAAATCATGACAAACTAACACAAAATGAAGATTTCATTATAACTTGACATTCTGAGTTGTTTTCATGAAACCTGCGCTTCCCCTACAAGAGTTCGACCTACCATTATAGGAAAATGTGTTTTCGTGAAGAAATCATGACAAACTAACACAAAATGAAGATTTCATTATAACTTGACATTCTGAGTTGTTTTCATGAAACCTGCGCTTCCCCTACAAGAGTTCAACCTACCATTATAGGAAAACGTGTTTTCGTGAAGAAATCATGACAAACTAACACAAAATGAAGATTTCATTATAACTTGACATTCTGAGTTGTTTTCATGAAACCTGCGCTTCCCCTACAAGAGTTCAACCTACCATTATAGGAAAACGTGTTTTCGTGAAGAAATCATGACAAACTAACACAAAATGAAGATTTCATTATAACTTGACATTCTGAGTTGTTTTCATGAAACCTGCGCTTCCCCTACAAGAGTTCGACCTACCATTATAGGAAAACGTGTTTTCGTGAAGAAATCATGACAAACTAACACAAAATGAAGATTTCATTATAACTTGACATTCTGAGTTGTTTTCATGAAACCTGCGTTTCCCCTACAAGAGTTCGACCTACCATTATAGGAAAACGTGTTTTCGTGAAGAAATCATGACAAACTAACACAAAATGAAGATTTCATTATAACTTGACATTCTGAGTTGTTTTCATGAAACCTGCGCTTCCCCTATAAGAGTTCAACCTACCATTATAGGAAAACGTGTTTTCGTGAAGAAATCATGACAAACTAACACAAAATGAAGATTTCATTATAACTTGACATTCTGAGTTGTTTTCATGAAACCTGCGCTTCCCCTATAAGAGTTCAACCTACCATTATAGGAAAACGTGTTTTCGTGAAGAAATCATGACAAACTAACACAAAATGAAGATTTCATTATAACTTGACATTCTGAGTTGTTTTCATGAAACCTGCGCTTCCCCTACAAGAGTTCGACCTACCATTATAGGAAAACGTGTTTTCGTGAAGAAATCATGACAAACTAACACAAAATGAAGATTTCATTATAACTTGACATTCTGAGTTGTTTTCATGAAACCTGCGCTTCCCCTACAAGAGTTCGACCTAACATTATAGGAAAACGTGTTTTCGTGAAGAAATCATGACAAACTAACACAAAATGAAGATTTCATTATAACTTGACATTCTGAGTTGTTTTCATGAAACCTGCGTTTCCCCTACAAGAGTTCGACCTACCATTATAGGAAAACGTGTTTTCGTGAAGAAATCATGACAAACTAACACAAAATGAAGATTTCATTATAACTTGACATTCTGAGTTGTTTTCATGAAACCTGCGCTTCCCCTATAAGAGTTCAACCTACCATTATAGGAAAACGTGTTTTCGTGAAGAAATCATGACAAACTAACACAAAATGAAGATTTCATTATAACTTGACATTCTGAGTTGTTTTCATGAAACCTGCGCTTCCCCTATAAGAGTTCAACCTACCATTATAGAAAAACGTGTTTTCGTGAAGAAATCATGACAAACTAACACAAAATGAAGATTTCATTATAACTTGACATTCTGAGTTGTTTTCATGAAACCTGCGCTTCCCCTACAAGAGTTCGACCTACCATTATAGGAAAACGTGTTTTCGTGAAGAAATCATGACAAACTAACACAAAATGAAGATTTCATTATAACTTGACATTCTGAGTTGTTTTCATGAAACCTGCGCTTCCCCTATAAGAGTTCAACCTACCATTATAGAAAAACGTGTTTTCGTGAAGAAATCATGACAAACTAACACAAAATGAAGATTTCATTATAACTTGACATTCTGAGTTGTTTTCATGAAACCTGCGCTTCCCCTATAAGAGTTCAACCTACCATTATAGAAAAACGTGTTTTCGTGAAGAAATCATGACAAACTAACACAAAATGAAGATTTCATTATAACTTGACATTCTGAGTTGTTTTCATGAAACCTGCGCTTCCCCTACAAGAGTTCAACCTACCATTATAGGAAAACGTGTTTTCGTGAAGAAATCATGACAAACTAACACAAAATGAAGATTTCATTATAACTTGACATTCTGAGTTGTTTTCATGAAACCTGCGCTTCCCCTATAAGAGTTCAACCTACCATTATAGAAAAACGTGTTTTCGTGAAGAAATCATGACAAACTAACACAAAATGAAGATTTCATTATAACTTGACATTCTGAGTTGTTTTCATGAAACCTGCACTTCCCCTACAAGAGTTCAACCTACCATTATAGGAAAACGTGTTTTCGTGAAGAAATCATGACAAACTAACACAAAATGAAGATTTCATTATAACTTGACATTCTGAGTTGTTTTCATGAAACCTGCGCTTCCCCTATAAGAGTTCAACCTACCATTATAGAAAAACGTGTTTTCGTGAAGAAATCATGACAAACTAACACAAAATGAAGATTTCATTATAACTTGACATTCTGAGTTGTTTTCATGAAACCTGCGCTTCCCCTATAAGAGTTCGACCTACCATTATAAAAAAACGTGTTTTCGTGAAGAAATCATGACAAACTAACACAAAATGAAGATTTCATTATAACTTGACATTCTGAGTTGTTTTCATGAAACCTGCCCTTCCCCTACAAGAGTTCAACCTACCATTATAGGAAAACGTGTTTTCGTGAAGAAATCATGACAAACTAACACAAAATGAAGATTTCATTATAACTTGACATTCTGAGTTGTTTTCATGAAACCTGCGCTTCCCCTACAAGAGTTCAACCTACCATTATAGGAAAACGTGTTTTCGTGAAGAAATCATGACAAACTAACACAAAATGAAGATTTCATTATAACTTGACATTCTGAGTTGTTTTCATGAAACCTGCGCTTCCCCTACAAGAGTTCGACCTAACATTATAGGAAAACGTGTTTTCGTGAAGAAATCATGACAAACTAAGACAAAATGAAGATTTCATTATAACTTGACATTCTGAGTTGTTTTCATGAAACCTGCGCTTCCCCTATAAGAGTTCGACCTACCATTATAGAAAAACGTGTTTTCGTGAAGAAATCATGACAAACTAACACAAAATGATTTCATTATAACTTGACATTCTGAGTTGTTTTCATGAAACCTGCACTTCCCCTACAAGAGTTCAACCTACCATTACAGGAAAACGTGTTTTCGTGAAGAAATCATGACAAACTAACACAAAATGAAGATTTCATTATAACTTGACATTCTGAGTTGTTTTCATGAAACCTGCGCTTCCCCTTCAAGAGTTCAACCTACCATTATAGAAAAACGTGTTTTCGTGAAGAAATCATGACAAACTAACACAAAGTGAAGATTTCATTATAACTTGACATTCTGAGTTGTTTTCATGAAACCTGCGCTTCCCCTACAAGAGTTCGACCTACCATTATAGGAAAACGTGTTTTCGTGAAGAAATCATGACAAACTAACACAAAATGAAGATTTCATTATAACTTGACATTCTGAGTTGTTTTCATTAAACCTGCGCTTCCCCTACAAGAGTTCGACCTAACATTATAGGAAAACGTGTTTTCGTGAAGAAATCATGACAAACTAACACAAAATGAAGATTTCATTATAACTTGACATTCTGAGTTGTTTTCATGAAACCTGCGCTTCCCCTATAAGAGTTCGACCTACCATTATAGAAAAACGTGTTTTCGTGAAGAAATCATGACAAACTAACACAAAATGAAGATTTCATTATAACTTGACATTCTGAGTTGTTTTCATGAAACCTGCACTTCCCCTACAAGAGTTCAACCTACCATTATAGGAAAACGTGTTTTCGTGAAGAAATCATGACAAACTAACACAAAATGAAGATTTCATTATAACTTGACATTCTGAGTTGTTTTCATGAAACCTGCGCTTCCCCTATAAGAGTTCAACCTACCATTATAGAAAAACGTGTTTTCGTGAAGAAATCATGACAAACTAACACAAAATGAAGATTTCATTATAACTAAACATTCTGAGTTGTTTTCATGAAACCTGCGCTTCCCCTACAAGAGTTCGACCTACCATTATAGGAAAACGTGTTTTCGTGAAGAAATCATGACAAACTAACACAAAATGAAGATTTCATTATAACTTGACATTCTGAGTTGTTTTCATGAAACCTGCGCTTCCCCTATAAGAGTTCCACCTACCATTATAGAAAAACGTGTTTTCGTGAAGAAATCATGACAAACTAACACAAAATGAAGATTTCATTATAACTTGACATTCTGAGTTGTTTTCATGAAACCTGCGCTTCCCCTACAAGAGTTCGACCTACCATTACAGGAAAACGTGTTTTCGTGAAGAAATCATGACAAACTAACACAAAATGAAGATTTCATTATAACTTGACATTCTGAGTTTATTTCATGAAACCTGCGCTTCCCCTACAAGAGTTCGACCTACCATTATAGGAAAACGTGTTTTCGTGAAGAAATCATGACAAACTAACACAAAATGAAGATTTCATTATAACTTGACATTCTGAGTTGTTTTCATGAAACCTGCGCTTCCCTTACAAGAGTTCGACCTACCATTATAGGAAAACGTGTTTTCGTGAAGAAATCATGACAAACTAACACAAAATGAAGATTTCATTATAACTTGACATTCTGAGTTGTTTTCATGAAACCTGCGCTTCCCCTATAAGAGTTCGACCTACCATTATAGGAAAACGTGTTTTCGTGAAGAAATCATGACAAACTAACACAAAATGAAGATTTCATTATAACTTGACATTCTGAGTTGTTTTCATGAAACCTGCGCTTCCCCTACAAGAGTTCGACCTACCATTATAGGAAAACGTGTTTTCGTGAAGAAATCATGACAAACTAACACAAAATGATTTCATTATAACTTGACATTCTGAGTTGTTTTCATGAAACCTGCGCTTCCCCTACAAGAGTTCGACCTACCATTATAGGAAAATGTGTTTTCGTGAAGAAATCATGACAAACTAACACAAAATGAAGATTTCATTATAACTTGACATTCTGAGTTGTTTTCATGAAACCTGCGCTTCCCCTACAAGAGTTCGACCTACCATTATAGGAAAACGTGTTTTCGTGAAGAAATCATGACAAACTAACACAAAATGAAGATTTCATTATAACTTGACATTCTGAGTTGTTTTCATGAAACCTGCGCTTCCCCTACAAGAGTTCGACCTACCATTATAGGAAAACGTGTTTTCGTGAAGAAATCATGACAAACTAACACAAAATGAAGATTTCATTATAACTAAACATTCTGAGTTGTTTTCATGAAACCTGCGCTTCCCCTACAAGAGTTCGACCTACCATTATAGGAAAACGTGTTTTCGTGAAGAAATCATGACAAACTAACACAAAATGAAGATTTCATTATAACTTGACATTCTGAGTTGTTTTCATGAAACCTGCGTTTCCCCTACAAGAGTTCGACCTACCATTATAGGAAAACGTGTTTTCGTGAAGAAATCATGACAAACTAACACAAAATGAAGATTTCATTATAACTTGACATTCTGAGTTGTTTTCATGAAACCTGCGCTTCCCCTATAAGAGTTCGACCTACCATTATAGGAAAACGTGTTTTCGTGAAGAAATCATGACAAACTAACACAAAATGAAGATTTCATTATAACTTGACATTCTGAGTTGTTTTCATGAAACCTGCGCTTCCCCTATAAGAGTTCAACCTACCATTATAGAAAAACGTGTTTTCGTGAAGAAATCATGACAAACTAACACAAAATGAAGATTTCATTATAACTTGACATTCTGAGTTGTTTTCATGAAACCTGCGCTTCCCCTACAAGAGTTCGACCTACCATTATAGGAAAACGTGTTTTCGTGAAGAAATCATGACAAACTAACACAAAATGAAGATTTCATTATAACTTGACATTCTGAGTTGTTTTCATGAAACCTGCCCTTCCCCTACAAGAGTTCAACCTACCATTATAGGAAAACGTGTTTTCGTGAAGAAATCATGACAAACTAACACAAAATGAAGATTTCATTATAACTTGACATTCTGAGTTGTTTTCATGAAACCTGCGCTTCCCCTACAAGAGTTCAACCTACCATTATAGGAAAACGTGTTTTCGTGAAGAAATCATGACAAACTAACACAAAATGAAGATTTCATTATAACTTGACATTCTGAGTTGTTTTCATGAAACCTGCGCTTCCCCTACAAGAGTTCGACCTAACATTATAGGAAAACGTGTTTTCGTGAAGAAATCATGACAAACTAAGACAAAATGAAGATTTCATTATAACTTGACATTCTGAGTTGTTTTCATGAAACCTGCGCTTCCCCTATAAGAGTTCGACCTACCATTATAGAAAAACGTGTTTTCGTGAAGAAATCATGACAAACTAACACAAAATGAAGATTTCATTATAACTTGACATTCTGAGTTGTTTTCATGAAACCTGCACTTCCCCTACAAGAGTTCAACCTACCATTACAGGAAAACGTGTTTTCGTGAAGAAATCATGACAAACTAACACAAAATGAAGATTTCATTATAACTTGA
Organism: Paramormyrops kingsleyae; assembly: GCF_048594095.1. Taxonomy (NCBI): domain Eukaryota; kingdom Metazoa; phylum Chordata; class Actinopteri; order Osteoglossiformes; family Mormyridae; genus Paramormyrops; species Paramormyrops kingsleyae. The sequence goes on along the minus strand of NW_027325964.1, from coordinate 351,471 downwards.
CATTCTGAGTTGTTTTCATGAAACCTGCGCTTCCCCTACAAGAGTTCAACCTACCATTATAGAAAAACGTGTTTTCGTGAAGAAATCATGACAAACTAACACAAAGTGAAGATTTCATTATAACTTGACATTCTGAGTTGTTTTCATGAAACCTGCGCTTCCCCTACAAGAGTTCGACCTACCATTATAGGAAAACGTGTTTTCGTGAAGAAATCATGACAAACTAACACAAAATGAAGATTTCATTATAACTTGACATTCTGAGTTGTTTTCATTAAACCTGCGCTTCCCCTACAAGAGTTCGACCTAACATTATAGGAAAACGTGTTTTCGTGAAGAAATCATGACAAACTAACACAAAATGAAGATTTCATTATAACTTGACATTCTGAGTTGTTTTCATGAAACCTGCGCTTCCCCTATAAGAGTTCGACCTACCATTATAGAAAAACGTGTTTTCGTGAAGAAATCATGACAAACTAACACAAAATGAAGATTTCATTATAACTTGACATTCTGAGTTGTTTTCATGAAACCTGCACTTCCCCTACAAGAGTTCAACCTACCATTATAGGAAAACGTGTTTTCGTGAAGAAATCATGACAAACTAACACAAAATGAAGATTTCATTATAACTTGACATTCTGAGTTGTTTTCATGAAACCTGCGCTTCCCCTACAAGAGTTCAACCTACCATTATAGGAAAACGTGTTTTCGTGAAGAAATCATGACAAACTAACACAAAATGAAGATTTCATTATAACTTGACATTCTGAGTTGTTTTCATGAAACCTGCGCTTCCCCCATAAGAGTTCAACCTACCATTATAGAAAAACGTGTTTTCGTGAAGAAATCATGACAAACTAACACAAAATGAAGATTTCATTATAACTTGACATTCTGAGTTGTTTTCATGAAACCTGCGCTTCCCCTATAAGAGTTCAACCTACCATTATAGAAAAACGTGTTTTCGTGAAGAAATCATGACAAACTAACACAAAATGAAGATTTCATTATAACTTGACATTCTGAGTTGTTTTCATGAAACCTGCACTTCCCCTACAAGAGTTCAACCTACCATTATAGGAAAACGTGTTTTCGTGAAGAAATCATGACAAACTAACACAAAATGAAGATTTCATTATAACTTGACATTCTGAGTTGTTTTCATGAAACCTGCGCTTCCCCTATAAGAGTTCAACCTACCATTATAGAAAAACGTGTTTTCGTGAAGAAATCATGACAAACTAACACAAAATGAAGATTTCATTATAACTTGACATTCTGAGTTGTTTTCATGAAACCTGCACTTCCCCTACAAGAGTTCAACCTACCATTATAGGAAAACGTGTTTTCGTGAAGAAATCATGACAAACTAACACAAAATGAAGATTTCATTATAACTTGACATTCTGAGTTGTTTTCATGAAACCTGCGCTTCCCCTATAAGAGTTCAACCTACCATTATAGAAAAACGTGTTTTCGTGAAGAAATCATGACAAACTAACACAAAATGAAGATTTCATTATAACTTGACATTCTGAGTTGTTTTCATGAAACCTGCGCTTCCCCTATAAGAGTTCGACCTACCATTATAAAAAAACGTGTTTTCGTGAAGAAATCATGACAAACTAACACAAAATGAAGATTTCATTATAACTTGACATTCTGAGTTGTTTTCATGAAACCTGCCCTTCCCCTACAAGAGTTCAACCTACCATTATAGGAAAACGTGTTTTCGTGAAGAAATCATGACAAACTAACACAAAATGAAGATTTCATTATAACTTGACATTCTGAGTTGTTTTCATGAAACCTGCGCTTCCCCTACAAGAGTTCAACCTACCATTATAGGAAAACGTGTTTTCGTGAAGAAATCATGACAAACTAACACAAAATGAAGATTTCATTATAACTTGACATTCTGAGTTGTTTTCATGAAACCTGCGCTTCCCCTACAAGAGTTCGACCTAACATTATAGGAAAACGTGTTTTCGTGAAGAAATCATGACAAACTAAGACAAAATGAAGATTTCATTATAACTTGACATTCTGAGTTGTTTTCATGAAACCTGCGCTTCCCCTATAAGAGTTCGACCTACCATTATAGAAAAACGTGTTTTCGTGAAGAAATCATGACAAACTAACACAAAATGATTTCATTATAACTTGACATTCTGAGTTGTTTTCATGAAACCTGCACTTCCCCTACAAGAGTTCAACCTACCATTACAGGAAAACGTGTTTTTGTGAAGAAATCATGACAAACTAACACAAAATGAAGATTTCATTATAACTTGACATTCTGAGTTGTTTTCATGAAACCTGCGCTTCCCCTACAAGAGTTCAACCTACCATTATAGAAAAACGTGTTTTCGTGAAGAAATCATGACAAACTAACACAAAGTGAAGATTTCATTATAACTTGACATTCTGAGTTGTTTTCATGAAACCTGCGCTTCCCCTACAAGAGTTCGACCTACCATTATAGGAAAACGTGTTTTCGTGAAGAAATCATGACAAACTAACACAAAATGAAGATTTCATTATAACTTGACATTCTGAGTTGTTTTCATTAAACCTGCGCTTCCCCTACAAGAGTTCGACCTAACATTATAGGAAAACGTGTTTTCGTGAAGAAATCATGACAAACTAACACAAAATGAAGATTTCATTATAACTTGACATTCTGAGTTGTTTTCATGAAACCTGCGCTTCCCCTATAAGAGTTCGACCTACCATTATAGAAAAACGTGTTTTCGTGAAGAAATCATGACAAACTAACACAAAATGAAGATTTCATTATAACTTGACATTCTGAGTTGTTTTCATGAAACCTGCACTTCCCCTACAAGAGTTCAACCTACCATTATAGGAAAACGTGTTTTCGTGAAGAAATCATGACAAACTAACACAAAATGAAGATTTCATTATAACTTGACATTCTGAGTTGTTTTCATGAAACCTGCGCTTCCCCTATAAGAGTTCAACCTACCATTATAGAAAAACGTGTTTTCGTGAAGAAATCATGACAAACTAACACAAAATGAAGATTTCATTATAACTAAACATTCTGAGTTGTTTTCATGAAACCTGCGCTTCCCCTACAAGAGTTCGACCTACCATTATAGGAAAACGTGTTTTCGTGAAGAAATCATGACAAACTAACACAAAATGAAGATTTCATTATAACTTGACATTCTGAGTTGTTTTCATGAAACCTGCGCTTCCCCTATAAGAGTTCCACCTACCATTATAGAAAAACGTGTTTTCGTGAAGAAATCATGACAAACTAACACAAAATGAAGATTTCATTATAACTTGACATTCTGAGTTGTTTTCATGAAACCTGCGCTTCCCCTACAAGAGTTCGACCTACCATTACAGGAAAACGTGTTTTCGTGAAGAAATCATGACAAACTAACACAAAATGAAGATTTCATTATAACTTGACATTCTGAGTTTATTTCATGAAACCTGCGCTTCCCCTACAAGAGTTCGACCTACCATTATAGGAAAACGTGTTTTCGTGAAGAAATCATGACAAACTAACACAAAATGAAGATTTCATTATAACTTGACATTCTGAGTTGTTTTCATGAAACCTGCGCTTCCCTTACAAGAGTTCGACCTACCATTATAGGAAAACGTGTTTTCGTGAAGAAATCATGACAAACTAACACAAAATGAAGATTTCATTATAACTTGACATTCTGAGTTGTTTTCATGAAACCTGCGCTTCCCCTATAAGAGTTCGACCTACCATTATAGGAAAACGTGTTTTCGTGAAGAAATCATGACAAACTAACACAAAATGAAGATTTCATTATAACTTGACATTCTGAGTTGTTTTCATGAAACCTGCGCTTCCCCTACAAGAGTTCGACCTACCATTATAGGAAAACGTGTTTTCGTGAAGAAATCATGACAAACTAACACAAAATGATTTCATTATAACTTGACATTCTGAGTTGTTTTCATGAAACCTGCGCTTCCCCTACAAGAGTTCGACCTACCATTATAGGAAAATGTGTTTTCGTGAAGAAATCATGACAAACTAACACAAAATGAAGATTTCATTATAACTTGACATTCTGAGTTGTTTTCATGAAACCTGCGCTTCCCCTACAAGAGTTCGACCTACCATTATAGGAAAACGTGTTTTCGTGAAGAAATCATGACAAACTAACACAAAATGAAGATTTCATTATAACTAAACATTCTGAGTTGTTTTCATGAAACCTGCGCTTCCCCTACAAGAGTTCGACCTACCATTATAGGAAAACGTGTTTTCGTGAAGAAATCATGACAAACTAACACAAAATGAAGATTTCATTATAACTTGACATTCTGAGTTGTTTTCATGAAACCTGCGTTTCCCCTACAAGAGTTCGACCTACCATTATAGGAAAACGTGTTTTCGTGAAGAAATCATGACAAACTAACACAAAATGAAGATTTCATTATAACTTGACATTCTGAGTTGTTTTCATGAAACCTGCGCTTCCCCTATAAGAGTTCGACCTACCATTATAGGAAAACGTGTTTTCGTGAAGAAATCATGACAAACTAACACAAAATGAAGATTTCATTATAACTTGACATTCTGAGTTGTTTTCATGAAACCTGCGCTTCCCCTATAAGAGTTCAACCTACCATTATAGAAAAACGTGTTTTCGTGAAGAAATCATGACAAACTAACACAAAATGAAGATTTCATTATAACTTGACATTCTGAGTTGTTTTCATGAAACCTGCGCTTCCCCTACAAGAGTTCAACCTACCATTATAGGAAAACGTGTTTTCGTGAAGAAATCATGACAAACTAACACAAAATGAAGATTTCATTATAACTTGACATTCTGAGTTGTTTTCATGAAACCTGCGCTTCCCCTACAAGAGTTCGACCTAACATTATAGGAAAACGTGTTTTCGTGAAGAAATCATGACAAACTAAGACAAAATGAAGATTTCATTATAACTTGACATTCTGAGTTGTTTTCATGAAACCTGCGCTTCCCCTATAAGAGTTCGACCTACCATTATAGAAAAACGTGTTTTCGTGAAGAAATCATGACAAACTAACACAAAATGAAGATTTCATTATAACTTGACATTCTGAGTTGTTTTCATGAAACCTGCACTTCCCCTACAAGAGTTCAACCTACCATTACAGGAAAACGTGTTTTCGTGAAGAAATCATGACAAACTAACACAAAATGAAGATTTCATTATAACTTGACATTCTGAGTTGTTTTCATGAAACCTGCGCTTCCCCTACAAGAGTTCAACCTACCATTATAGAAAAACGTGTTTTCGTGAAGAAATCATGACAAACTAACACAAAATGAAGATTTCATTATAACTTGACATTCTGAGTTGTTTTCATGAAACCTGCGCTTCCCCTACAAGAGTTCAACCTACCATTATAGGAAAACGTGTTTTCGTGAAGAAATCATGACAAACTAACACAAAATGAAGATTTCATTATAACTTGACATTCTGAGTTGTTTTCATGAAACCTGCGCTTCCCCTATAAGAGTTCAACCTACCATTATAGAAAAACGTGTTTTCGTGAAGAAATCATGACAAACTAACACAAAATGAAGATTTCATTATAACTTGACATTCTGAGTTGTTTTCATGAAACCTGCGCTTCCCCTACAAGAGTTCGACCTACCATTATAGGAAAACGTGTTTTCGTGAAGAAATCATGACAAACTAACACAAAATGAAGATTTCATTATAACTAAACATTCTGAGTTGTTTTCATGAAACCTGCGCTTCCCCTACAAGAGTTCGACCTACCATTATAGGAAAACGTGTTTTCGTGAAGAAATCATGACAAACTAACACAAAATGAAGATTTCATTATAACTTGACATTCTGAGTTGTTTTCATGAAACCTGCGTTTCCCCTACAAGAGTTCGACCTACCATTATAGGAAAACGTGTTTTCGTGAAGAAATCATGACAAACTAACACAAAATGAAGATTTCATTATAACTTGACATTCTGAGTTGTTTTCATGAAACCTGCGCTTCCCCTATAAGAGTTCGACCTACCATTATAGGAAAACGTGTTTTCGTGAAGAAATCATGACAAACTAACACAAAATGAAGATTTCATTATAACTTGACATTCTGAGTTGTTTTCATGAAACCTGCGCTTCCCCTATAAGAGTTCAACCTACCATTATAGAAAAACGTGTTTTCGTGAAGAAATCATGACAAACTAACACAAAATGAAGATTTCATTATAACTTGACATTCTGAGTTGTTTTCATGAAACCTGCGCTTCCCCTACAAGAGTTCAACCTACCATTATAGGAAAACGTGTTTTCGTGAAGAAATCATGACAAACTAACACAAAATGAAGATTTCATTATAACTTGACATTCTGAGTTGTTTTCATGAAACCTGCGCTTCCCCTACAAGAGTTCGACCTAACATTATAGGAAAACGTGTTTTCGTGAAGAAATCATGACAAACTAAGACAAAATGAAGATTTCATTATAACTTGACATTCTGAGTTGTTTTCATGAAACCTGCGCTTCCCCTATAAGAGTTCGACCTACCATTATAGAAAAACGTGTTTTCGTGAAGAAATCATGACAAACTAACACAAAATGAAGATTTCATTATAACTTGACATTCTGAGTTGTTTTCATGAAACCTGCACTTCCCCTACAAGAGTTCAACCTACCATTACAGGAAAACGTGTTTTCGTGAAGAAATCATGACAAACTAACACAAAATGAAGATTTCATTATAACTTGACATTCTGAGTTGTTTTCATGAAACCTGCGCTTCCCCTACAAGAGTTCAACCTACCATTATAGAAAAACGTGTTTTCGTGAAGAAATCATGACAAACTAACACAAAATGAAGATTTCATTATAACTTGACATTCTGAGTTGTTTTCATGAAACCTGCGCTTCCCCTACAAGAGTTCAACCTACCATTATAGGAAAACGTGTTTTCGTGAAGAAATCATGACAAACTAACACAAAATGAAGATTTCATTATAACTTGACATTCTGAGTTGTTTTCATGAAACCTGCGCTTCCCCTATAAGAGTTCAACCTACCATTATAGAAAAACGTGTTTTCGTGAAGAAATCATGACAAACTAACACAAAATGAAGATTTCATTATAACTTGACATTCTGAGTTGTTTTCATGAAACCTGCGCTTCCCCTACAAGAGTTCGACCTACCATTACAGGAAAACGTGTTTTCGTGAAGAAATCATGACAAACTAACACAAAATGAAGATTTCATTATAACTTGACATTCTGAGTTTATTTCATGAAACCTGCGCTTCCCCTACAAGAGTTCGACCTACCATTATACGAAAACGTGTTTTCGTGAAGAAATCATGACAAACTAACACAAAATGAAGATTTCATTATAACTTGACATTCTGAGTTGTTTTCATGAAACCTGCGCTTCCCCTACAAGAGTTCGACCTACCATTATAGGAAAACGTGTTTTCGTGAAGAAATCATGACAAACTAACACAAAATGAAGATTTCATTATAACTTGACATTCTGAGTTGTTTTCATGAAACCTGCGCTTCCCCTATAAGAGTTCGACCTACCATTATAGGAAAACGTGTTTTCGTGAAGAAATCATGACAAACTAACACAAAATGAAGATTTCATTATAACTTGACATTCTGAGTTGTTTTCATGAAACCTGCGCTTCCCCTACAAGAGTTCGACCTACCATTATAGGAAAACGTGTTTTCGTGAAGAAATCATGACAAACTAACACAAAATGATTTCATTATAACTTGACATTCTGAGTTGTTTTCATGAAACCTGCGCTTCCCCTACAAGAGTTCGACCTACCATTATAGGAAAATGTGTTTTCGTGAAGAAATCATGACAAACTAACACAAAATGAAGATTTCATTATAACTTGACATTCTGAGTTGTTTTCATGAAACCTGCGCTTCCCCTACAAGAGTTCAACCTACCATTATAGGAAAACGTGTTTTCGTGAAGAAATCATGACAAACTAACACAAAATGAAGATTTCATTATAACTTGACATTCTGAGTTGTTTTCATGAAACCTGCGCTTCCCCTACAAGAGTTCAACCTACCATTATAGGAAAACGTGTTTTCGTGAAGAAATCATGACAAACTAACACAAAGTGAAGATTTCATTATAACTTGACATTCTGAGTTGTTTTCATGAAACCTGCGCTTCCCCTACAAGAGTTCGACCTACCATTATAGGAAAACGTGTTTTCGTGAAGAAATCATGACAAACTAACACAAAATGAAGATTTCATTATAACTTGACATTCTGAGTTGTTTTCATGAAACCTGCGCTTCCCCTACAAGAGTTCGACCTACCATTATAGGAAAACGTGTTTTCGTGAAGAAATCATGACAAACTAACACAAAATGAAGATTTCATTATAACTTGACATTCTGAGTTGTTTTCATGAAACCTGCGCTTCCCCTACAAGAGTTCGACCTACCATTATAGGAAAACGTGTTTTCGTGAAGAAATCATGACAAACTAACACAAAATGAAGATTTCATTATAACTTGACATTCTGAGTTGTTTTCATGAAACCTGCGCTTCCCCTATAAGAGTTCAACCTACCATTATAGGAAAACGTGTTTTCGTGAAGAAATCATGACAAACTAACACAAAATGAAGATTTCATTATAACTTGACATTCTGAGTTGTTTTCATGAAACCTGCGCTTCCCCTACAAGAGTTCGACCTAACATTATAGGAAAACGTGTTTTCGTGAAGAAATCATGACAAACTAAGACAAAATGAAGATTTCATTATAACTTGACATTCTGAGTTGTTTTCATGAAACCTGCGCTTCCCCTATAAGAGTTCAACCTACCATTATAGAAAAACGTGTTTTCGTGAAGAAATCATGACAAACTAACACAAAATGAAGATTTCATTATAACTTGACATTCTGAGTTGTTTTCATGAAACCTGCACTTCCCCTACAAGAGTTCAACCTACCATTATAGGAAAACGTGTTTTCGTGAAGAAATCATGACAAACTAACACAAAATGAAGATTTCATTATAACTTGACATTCTGAGTTGTTTTCATGAAACCTGCGCTTCCCCTATAAGAGTTCAACCTACCATTATAGAAAAACGTGTTTTCGTGAAGAAATCATGACAAACTAACACAAAATGAAGATTTCATTATAACTTGACATTCTGAGTTGTTTTCATGAAACCTGCGCTTCCCCTACAAGAGTTCAACCTACCATTATAGGAAAACGTGTTTTCGTGAAGAAATCATGACAAACTAACACAAAATGAAGATTTCATTATAACTTGACATTCTGAGTTGTTTTCATGAAACCTGCGCTTCCTCTACAAGAGTTCAACCTACCATTATAGGAAAACGTGTTTTCGTGAAGAAATCATGACAAACTAACACAAAATGAAGATTTCATTATAACTTGACATTCTGAGTTGTTTTCATGAAACCTGCGCTTCCCCTACAAGAGTTCGACCTACCATTATAGGAAAACGTGTTTTCGTGAAGAAATCATGACAAACTAACACAAAATGAAGATTTCATTATAACTTGACATTCTGAGTTGTTTTCATGAAACCTGCGCTTCCCCTACAAGAGTTCGACCTACCATTATAGGAAAACGTGTTTTCGTGAAGAAATCATGACAAACTAACACAAAATGAAGATTTCATTATAACTTGACATTCTGAGTTTATTTCATGAAACCTGCGCTTCCCCTACAAGAGTTCGACCTACCATTATAGGAAAACGTGTTTTCGTGAAGAAATCATGACAAACTAACACAAAATGAAGATTTCATTATAACTTGACATTCTGAGTTGTTTTCATGAAACCTGCGCTTCCCCTACAAGAGTTCGACCTACCATTATAGGAAAACGTGTTTTCGTGAAGAAATCATGACAAACTAACACAAAATGAAGATTTCATTATAACTTGACATTCTGAGTTGTTTTCATGAAACCTGCACTTCCCCTACAAGAGTTCGACCTACCATTATAGGAAAACGTGTTTTCGTGAAGAAATCATGACAAACTAACACAAAATGAAGATTTCATTATAACTTGACATTCTGAGTTGTTTTCATGAAACCTGCGCTTCCCCTACAAGAGTTCGACCTAACATTATAGGAAAACGTGTTTTCGTGAAGAAATCATGACAAACTAAGACAAAATGAAGATTTCATTATAACTTGACATTCTGAGTTGTTTTCATGAAACCTGCACTTCCCCTACAAGAGTTCGACCTACCATTATAGGAAAACGTGTTTTCGTGAAGAAATCATGACAAACTAACACAAAATGAAGATTTCATTATAACTTGACATTCTGAGTTGTTTTCATGAAACCTGCGCTTCCCCTACAAGAGTTCGACCTACCATTATAGGAAAACGTGTTTTCGTGAAGAAATCATGAGAAACTAACACAAAATGAAGATTTCATTATAACTTGACATTCTGAGTTGTTTTCATGAAACCTGCGCTTCCCCTACAAGAGTTCGACCTACCATTATAGGAAAACGTGTTTTCGTGAAGAAATCATGACAAACTAACACAAAATGAAGATTTCATTATAACTTGACATTCTGAGTTGTTTTCATGAAACCTGCGCTTCCCCTACAAGAGTTCGACCTACCATTATAGGAAAACGTGTTTTCGTGAAGAAATCATGACAAACTAACACAAAATGAAGATTTCATTATAACTTGACATTCTGAGTTGTTTTCATGAAACCTGCGCTTCCCCTACAAGAGTTCAACCAACCATTATAGGAAAACGTGTTTTCGTGAAGAAATCATGACAAACTAACACAAAATGAAGATTTCATTATAACTTGACATTCTGAGTTGTTTTCATGAAACCTGCGCTTCCCCTACAAGAGTTCAACCTACCATTATAGGAAAACGTGTTTTCGTGAAGAAATCATGACAAACTAACACAAAATGAAGATTTCATTATAACTTGACATTCTGAGTTGTTTTCATGAAACCTGCGCTTCCCCTACAAGAGTTCGACCTACCATTATAGGAAAACGTGTTTTCGTGAAGAAATCATGACAAACTAACACAAAATGAAGATTTCATTATAACTTGACATTCTGAGTTGTTTTCATGAAACCTGCGCTTCCCCTACAAGAGTTCAACCTACCATTATAGGAAAACGTGTTTTCGTGAAGAAATCATGACAAACTAACACAAAATGAAGATTTCATTATAACTTGACATTCTGAGTTGTTTTCATGAAACCTGCGCTTCCTCTACAAGAGTTCAACCTACCATTATAGGAAAACGTGTTTTCGTGAAGAAATCATGACAAACTAACACAAAATGAAGATTTCATTATAACTTGACATTCTGAGTTGTTTTCATGAAACCTGCGCTTCCCCTACAAGAGTTCGACCTACCATTATAGGAAAACGTGTTTTCGTGAAGAAATCATGACAAACTAACACAAAATGAAGATTTCATTATAACTTGACATTCTGAGTTGTTTTCATGAAACCTGCGCTTCCCCTACAAGAGTTCGACCTACCATTATAGGAAAACGTGTTTTCGTGAAGAAATCATGACAAACTAACACAAAATGAAGATTTCATTATAACTTGACATTCTGAGTTTATTTCATTAAACCTGCGCTTCCCCTACAAGAGTTCCACCTACCATTATAGGAGAACAGGTTTTCGTGAAGAAATCATGACAAACTAACACAAAATGAAGATTTCATTATAACTTGACATTCTGAGTTGTTTTCATGAAACCTGCGCTTCCCCTACAAGAGTTCAACCTACCATTATAGGAAAACGTGTTTTCGTGAAGAAATCATGACAAACTAACACAAAATGAAGATTTCATTATAACTTGACATTCTGAGTTGTTTTCATGAAACCTGCGCTTCCCCTACAAGAGTTCAACCTACCATTATAGGAAAACGTGTTTTCGTGAAGAAATCATGACAAACTAACACAAAATGAAGATTTCATTATAACTTGACATTCTGAGTTGTTTTCATGAAACCTGCGCTTCCCCTACAAGAGTTCAACCTACCATTATAGGAAAACGTGTTTTCGTGAAGAAATCATGACAAACTAACACAAAATGAAGATTTCATTATAACTTGACATTCTGAGTTGTTTTCATGAAACCTGCGCTTCCTCTACAAGAGTTCAACCTACCATTATAGGAAAACGTGTTTTCGTGAAGAAATCATGACAAACTAACACAAAATGAAGATTTCATTATAACTTGACATTCTGAGTTGTTTTCATGAAACCTGCGCTTCCCCTACAAGAGTTCGACCTACCATTATAGGAAAACGTGTTTTCGTGAAGAAATCATGACAAACTAACACAAAATGAAGATTTCATTATAACTTGACATTCTGAGTTGTTTTCATGAAACCTGCGCTTCCCCTACAAGAGTTCGACCTACCATTATAGGAAAACGTGTTTTCGTGAAGAAATCATGACAAACTAACACAAAATGAAGATTTCATTATAACTTGACATTCTGAGTTTATTTCATGAAACCTGCGCTTCCCCTACAAGAGTTCGACCTACCATTATAGGAAAACGTGTTTTCGTGAAGAAATCATGACAAACTAACACAAAATGAAGATTTCATTATAACTTGACATTCTGAGTTGTTTTCATGAAACCTGCGCTTCCCCTACAAGAGTTCGACCTACCATTATAGGAAAACGTGTTTTCGTGAAGAAATCATGACAAACTAACACAAAGTGAAGATTTCATTATAACTTGACATTCTGAGTTGTTTTCATGAAACCTGCGTTTCCCCTACAAGAGTTCGACCTACCATTATAGGAAAACGTGTTTTCGTGAAGAAATCATGACAAACTAACACAAAATGAAGATTTCATTATAACTTGACATTCTGAGTTTATTTCATGAAACCTGCGCTTCCCCTACAAGAGTTCGACCTACCATTATAGGAAAACGTGTTTTCGTGAAGAAATCATGACAAACTAACACAAAATGAAGATTTCATTATAACTTGACATTCTGAGTTGTTTTCATGAAACCTGCGCTTCCCCTACAAGAGTTCGACCTACCATTATAGGAAAACGTGTTTTCGTGAAGAAATCATGACAGACTAACACAAAGTGAAGATTTCATTATAACTTGACATTCTGAGTTGTTTTCATGAAACCTGCGCTTCCCCTACAAGAGTTCGACCTACCATTATAGGAAAACGTGTTTTCGTGAAGAAATCATGACAAACTAACACAAAATGAAGATTTCATTATAACTTGACATTCTGAGTTGTTTTCATGAAACCTGCACTTCCCCTACAAGAGTTCGACCTACCATTATAGGAAAACGTGTTTTCGTGAAGAAATCATGACAAACTAACACAAAATGAAGATTTCATTATAACTTGACATTCTGAGTTGTTTTCATGAAACCTGCGCTTCCCCTACAAGAGTTCGACCTAACATTATAGGAAAACGTGTTTTCGTGAAGAAATCATGACAAACTAAGACAAAATGAAGATTTCATTATAACTTGACATTCTGAGTTGTTTTCATGAAACCTGCGCTTCCCCTACAAGAGTTCGACCTACCATTATAGGAAAACGTGTTTTCGTGAAGAAATCATGACAAACTAACACAAAATGAAGATTTCATTATAACTTGACATTCTGAGTTGTTTTCATGAAACCTGCGCTTCCCCTACAAGAGTTCGACCTACCATTATAGGAAAACGTGTTTTCGTGAAGAAATCATGACAAACTAACACAAAATGAAGATTTCATTATAACTTGACATTCTGAGTTGTTTTCATGAAACCTGCGCTTCCCCTACAAGAGTTCGACCTACCATTATAGGAAAACGTGTTTTCGTGAAGAAATCATGACAAACTAACACAAAATGAAGATTTCATTATAACTTGACATTCTGAGTTTATTTCATTAAACCTGCGCTTCCCCTACAAGAGTTCCACCTACCATTATAGGAGAACAGGTTTTCGTGAAGAAATCATGACAAACTAACACAAAATGAAGATTTCATTATAACTTGACATTCTGAGTTGTTTTCATGAAACCTGCGCTTCCCCTACAAGAGTTCAACCTACCATTATAGGAAAACGTGTTTTCGTGAAGAAATCATGACAAACTAACACAAAATGAAGATTTCATTATAACTTGACATTCTGAGTTGTTTTCATGAAACCTGCGCTTCCCCTACAAGAGTTCAACCTACCATTATAGGAAAACGTGTTTTCGTGAAGAAATCATGACAAACTAACACAAAATGAAGATTTCATTATAACTTGACATTCTGAGTTGTTTTCATGAAACCTGCGCTTCCCCTACAAGAGTTCAACCTACCATTATAGGAAAACGTGTTTTCGTGAAGAAATCATGACAAACTAACACAAAATGAAGATTTCATTATAACTTGACATTCTGAGTTGTTTTCATGAAACCTGCGCTTCCTCTACAAGAGTTCAACCTACCATTATAGGAAAACGTGTTTTCGTGAAGAAATCATGACAAACTAACACAAAATGAAGATTTCATTATAACTTGACATTCTGAGTTGTTTTCATGAAACCTGCGCTTCCCCTACAAGAGTTCGACCTACCATTATAGGAAAACGTGTTTTCGTGAAGAAATCATGACAAACTAACACAAAATGAAGATTTCATTATAACTTGACATTCTGAGTTGTTTTCATGAAACCTGCGCTTCCCCTACAAGAGTTCGACCTACCATTATAGGAAAACGTGTTTTCGTGAAGAAATCATGACAAACTAACACAAAATGAAGATTTCATTATAACTTGACATTCTGAGTTTATTTCATGAAACCTGCGCTTCCCCTACAAGAGTTCGACCTACCATTATAGGAAAACGTGTTTTCGTGAAGAAATCATGACAAACTAACACAAAATGAAGATTTCATTATAACTTGACATTCTGAGTTGTTTTCATGAAACCTGCGCTTCCCCTACAAGAGTTCGACCTACCATTATAGGAAAACGTGTTTTCGTGAAGAAATCATGACAAACTAACACAAAGTGAAGATTTCATTATAACTTGACATTCTGAGTTGTTTTCATGAAACCTGCGTTTCCCCTACAAGAGTTCGACCTACCATTATAGGAAAACGTGTTTTCGTGAAGAAATCATGACAAACTAACACAAAATGAAGATTTCATTATAACTTGACATTCTGAGTTTATTTCATGAAACCTGCGCTTCCCCTACAAGAGTTCGACCTACCATTATAGGAAAACGTGTTTTCGTGAAGAAATCATGACAAACTAACACAAAATGAAGATTTCATTATAACTTGACATTCTGAGTTGTTTTCATGAAACCTGCGCTTCCCCTACAAGAGTTCGACCTACCATTATAGGAAAACGTGTTTTCGTGAAGAAATCATGACAAACTAACACAAAGTGAAGATTTCATTATAACTTGACATTCTGAGTTGTTTTCATGAAACCTGCGCTTCCCCTACAAGAGTTCGACCTACCATTATAGGAAAACGTGTTTTCGTGAAGAAATCATGACAAACTAACACAAAATGAAGATTTCATTATAACTTGACATTCTGAGTTGTTTTCATGAAACCTGCACTTCCCCTACAAGAGTTCGACCTACCATTATAGGAAAACGTGTTTTCGTGAAGAAATCATGACAAACTAACACAAAATGAAGATTTCATTATAACTTGACATTCTGAGTTGTTTTCATGAAACCTGCGCTTCCCCGACAAGAGTTCGACCTAACATTATAGGAAAACGTGTTTTCGTGAAGAAATCATGACAAACTAAGACAAAATGAAGATTTCATTATAACTTGACATTCTGAGTTGTTTTCATGAAACCTGCGCTTCCCCTACAAGAGTTCGACCTAACATTATAGGAAAACGTGTTTTCGTGAAGAAATCATGACAAACTAAGACAAAATGAAGATTTCATTATAACTTGACATTCTGAGTTGTTTTCATGAAACCTGCACTTCCCCTACAAGAGTTCGACCTACCATTATAGGAAAACGTGTTTTCGTGAAGAAATCATGACAAACTAACACAAAATGAAGATTTCATTATAACTTGACATTCTGAGTTGTTTTCATGAAACCTGCGCTTCCCCTACAAGAGTTCAACCAACCATTATAGGAAAACGTGTTTTCGTGAAGAAATCATGACAAACTAACACAAAATGAAGATTTCATTATAACTTGACATTCTGAGTTGTTTTCATGAAACCTGCGCTTCCCCTACAAGAGTTCGACCTACCATTATAGGAAAACGTGTTTTCGTGAAGAAATCATGAGAAACTAACACAAAATGAAGATTTCATTATAACTTGACATTCTGAGTTTATTTCATGAAACCTGCGCTTCCCCTACAAGAGTTCGACCTACCATTATAGGAAAACGTGTTTTCGTGAAGAAATCATGAGAAACTAACACAAAATGAAGATTTCATTATAACTTGACATTCTGAGTTGTTTTCATGAAACCTGCGCTTCCCCTACAAGAGTTCGACCTACCATTATAGGAAAACGTGTTTTCGTGAAGAAATCATGACAAACTAACACAAAGTGAAGATTTCATTATAACTTGACATTCTGAGTTGTTTTCATGAAACCTGCGTTTCCCCTACAAGAGTTCGACCTACCATTATAGGAAAACGTGTTTTCGTGAAGAAATCATGACAAACTAACACAAAGTGAAGATTTCATTATAACTTGACATTCTGAGTTGTTTTCATGAAACCTGCGCTTCCCCTACAAGAGTTCGACCTACCATTATAGGAAAACGTGTTTTCGTGAAGAAATCATGACAAACTAACACAAAATGAAGATTTCATTATAACTTGACATTCTGAGTTGTTTTCATGAAACCTGCACTTCCCCTACAAGAGTTCGACCTACCATTATAGGAAAACGTGTTTTCGTGAAGAAATCATGACAAACTAACACAAAATGAAGATTTCATTATAACTTGACATTCTGAGTTGTTTTCATGAAACCTGCGCTTCCCCTACAAGAGTTCGACCTAACATTATAGGAAAACGTGTTTTCGTGAAGAAATCATGACAAACTAAGACAAAATGAAGATTTCATTATAACTTGACATTCTGAGTTGTTTTCATGAAACCTGCACTTCCCCTACAAGAGTTCGACCTACCATTATAGGAAAACGTGTTTTCGTGAAGAAATCATGACAAACTAACACAAAATGAAGATTTCATTATAACTTGACATTCTGAGTTGTTTTCATGAAACCTGCGCTTCCCCTACAAGAGTTCAACCAACCATTATAGGAAAACGTGTTTTCGTGAAGAAATCATGACAAACTAACACAAAATGAAGATTTCATTATAACTTGACATTCTGAGTTGTTTTCATGAAACCTGCGCTTCCCCTACAAGAGTTCAACCTACCATTATAGGAAAACGTGTTTTCGTGAAGAAATCATGACAAACTAACACAAAATGAAGATTTCATTATAACTTGACATTCTGAGTTGTTTTCATGAAACCTGCGCTTCCTCTACAAGAGTTCAACCTACCATTATAGGAAAACGTGTTTTCGTGAAGAAATCATGACAAACTAACACAAAATGAAGATTTCATTATAACTTGACATTCTGAGTTGTTTTCATGAAACCTGCGCTTCCCCTACAAGAGTTCGACCTACCATTATAGGAAAACGTGTTTTCGTGAAGAAATCATGACAAACTAACACAAAATGAAGATTTCATTATAACTTGACATTCTGAGTTGTTTTCATGAAACCTGCGCTTCCCCTACAAGAGTTCGACCTACCATTATAGGAAAACGTGTTTTCGTGAAGAAATCATGAGAAACTAACACAAAATGAAGATTTCATTATAACTTGACATTCTGAGTTTATTTCATGAAACCTGCGCTTCCCCTACAAGAGTTCGACCTACCATTATAGGAAAACGTGTTTTCGTGAAGAAATCATGACAAACTAACACAAAGTGAAGATTTCATTATAACTTGACATTCTGAGTTGTTTTCATGAAACCTGCGTTTCCCCTACTGGAGTTCGACCTACCATTATAGGAAAACGTGTTTTCGTGAAGAAATCATGACAAACTAACACAAAATGAAGATTTCATTATAACTTGACATTCTGAGTTGTTTTCATGAAACCTGCGCTTCCCCTATAAGAGTTCAACCTACCATTATAGGAAAACGTGTTTTCGTGAAGAAATCATGACAAACTAACACAAAATGAAGATTTCATTATAACTTGACATTCTGAGTTGTTTTCATGAAACCTGCGCTTCCCCTACAAGAGTTCGACCTAACATTATAGGAAAACGTGTTTTCGTGAAGAAATCATGACAAACTAAGACAAAATGAAGATTTCATTATAACTTGACATTCTGAGTTGTTTTCATGAAACCTGCGCTTCCCCTATAAGAGTTCGACCTACCATTATAGAAAAACGTGTTTTCGTGAAGAAATCATGACAAACTAACACAAAATGAAGATTTCATTATAACTTGACATTCTGAGTTGTTTTCATGAAACCTGCACTTCCCCTACAAGAGTTCAACCTACCATTATAGGAAAACGTGTTTTCGTGAAGAAATCATGACAAACTAACACAAAATGAAGATTTCATTATAACTTGACATTCTGAGTTGTTTTCATGAAACCTGCGCTTCCCCTATAAGAGTTCAACCTACCATTATAGAAAAACGTGTTTTCGTGAAGAAATCATGACAAACTAACACAAAATGAAGATTTCATTATAACTTGACATTCTGAGTTGTTTTCATGAAACCTGCGTTTCCCCTACAAGAGTTCGACCTACCATTATAGGAAAACGTGTTTTCGTGAAGAAATCATGACAAACTAACACAAAATGAAGATTTCATTATAACTTGACATTCTGAGTTGTTTTCATGAAACCTGCGCTTCCCCTATAAGAGTTCAACCTACCATTATAGGAAAACGTGCTTTCGTGAAGAAATCATGACAAACTAACACAAAATGAACATTTCATTATAACTTGACATTCTGAGTTGTTTTCATGAAACCTGCGCTTCCCCTACAAGAGTTCGACCTAACATTATAGGAAAACGTGTTTTCGTGAAGAAATCATGACAAACTAACACAAAATGAAGATTTCATTATAACTTGACATTCTGAGTTGTTTTCATGAAACCTGCGCTTCCCCTATAAGAGTTCAACCTACCATTATAGAAAAACGTGTTTTCGTGAAGAAATCATGACAAACTAACACAAAATGAAGATTTCATTATAACTTGACATTCTGAGTTTATTTCATGAAACCTGCGCTTCCCCTACAAGACTTCGACCTACCATTATAGGAAAACGTGTTTTCATGAAGAAATCATGACAAACTAACACAAAATGAAGATTTCATTATAACTTGACATTCTGAGTTGTTTTCATGAAACCTGCGCTTCCCCTACAAGAGTTCAACCTACCATTATAGGAAAACGTGTTTTCGTGAAGAAATCATGACAAACTAACACAAAATGAAGATTTCATTATAACTTGACATTCTGAGTTGTTTTCATGAAACCTGCGCTTCCTCTACAAGAGTTCAACCTACCATTATAGGAAAACGTGTTTTCGTGAAGAAATCATGACAAACTAACACAAAATGAAGATTTCATTATAACTTGACATTCTGAGTTGTTTTCATGAAACCTGCGCTTCCCCTACAAGAGTTCGACCTACCATTATAGGAAAACGTGTTTTCGTGAAGAAATCATGACAAACTAACACAAAATGAAGATTTCATTATAACTTGACATTCTGAGTTGTTTTCATGAAACCTGCGCTTCCCCTACAAGAGTTCGACCTACCATTATAGGAAAACGTGTTTTCGTGAAGAAATCATGAGAAACTAACACAAAATGAAGATTTCATTATAACTTGACATTCTGAGTTTATTTCATGAAACCTGCGCTTCCCCTACAAGAGTTCGACCTACCATTATAGGAAAACGTGTTTTCGTGAAGAAATCATGACAAACTAACACAAAATGAAGATTTCATTATAACTTGACATTCTGAGTTGTTTTCATGAAACCTGCGCTTCCCCTATAAGAGTTCAACCTACCATTATAGAAAAACGTGTTTTCGTGAAGAAATCATGACAAACTAACACAAAATGAAGATTTCATTATAACTTGACATTCTGAGTTGTTTTCATGAAACCTGCGCTTCCCCTATAAGAGTTCAACCTACCATTATAGAAAAACGTGTTTTCGTGAAGAAATCATGACAAACTAACACAAAATGAAGATTTCATTATAACTTGACATTCTGAGTTGTTTTCATGAAACCTGCACTTCCCCTACAAGAGTTCAACCTACCATTATAGGAAAACGTGTTTTCGTGAAGAAATCATGACAAACTAACACAAAATGAAGATTTCATTATAACTTGACATTCTGAGTTGTTTTCATGAAACCTGCGCTTCCCCTACAAGAGTTCGACCTACCATTATAGGAAAACGTGTTTTCGTGAAGAAATCATGACAAACTAACACAAAATGAAGATTTCATTATAACTTGACATTCTGAGTTGTTTTCATGAAACCTGCGCTTCCCCTACAAGAGTTCGACCTACCATTATAGGAAAACGTGTTTTCGTGAAGAAATCATGACAAACTAACACAAAATGAAGATTTCATTATAACTTGACATTCTGAGTTGTTTTCATGAAACCTGCGCTTCCCCTACAAGAGTTCAACCTACCATTATAGGAAAACGTGTTTTCGTGAAGAAATCATGACAAACTAACACAAAATGAAGATTTCATTATAACTTGACATTCTGAGTTGTTTTCATGAAACCTGCGCTTCCCCTACAAGAGATCAACCTACCATTATAGGAAAACGTGTTTTCGTGAAGAAATCATGACAAACTAACACAAAATGAAGATTTCATTATAACTTGACATTCTGAGTTGTTTTCATGAAACCTGCGCTTCCTCTACAAGAGTTCAACCTACCATTATAGGAAAACGTGTTTTCGTGAAGAAATCATGACAAACTAACACAAAATGAAGATTTCATTATAACTTGACATTCTGAGTTGTTTTCATGAAACCTGCGCTTCCCCTACAAGAGTTCGACCTACCATTATAGGAAAACGTGTTTTCGTGAAGAAATCATGACAAACTAACACAAAATGAAGATTTCATTATAACTTGACATTCTGAGTTGTTTTCAAGAAACCTGCGCTTCCTCTACAAGAGTTCAACCTACCATTATAGGAAAACGTGTTTTCGTGAAGAAATCATGACAAACTAACACAAAATGAAGATTTCATTATAACTTGACATTCTGAGTTGTTTTCATGAAACCTGCGCTTCCCCTACAAGAGTTCGACCTACCATTATAGGAAAACGTGTTTTCGTGAAGAAATCATGACAAACTAACACAAAATGAAGATTTCATTATAACTTGACATTCTGAGTTGTTTTCATGAAACCTGCGCTTCCCCTACAAGAGTTCGACCTACCATTATAGGAAAACGTGTTTTCGTGAAGAAATCATGACAAACTAACACAAAATGAAGATTTCATTATAACTTGACATTCTGAGTTTATTTCATGAAACCTGCGCTTCCCCTACAAGAGTTCGACCTACCATTATAGGAAAACGTGTTTTCGTGAAGAAATCATGACAAACTAACACAAAATGAAGATTTCATTATAACTTGACATTCTGAGTTGTTTTCATGAAACCTGCGCTTCCCCTACAAGAGTTCGACCTACCATTATAGGAAAACGTGTTTTCGTGAAGAAATCATGACAAACTAACACAAAGTGAAGATTTCATTATAACTTGACATTCTGAGTTGTTTTCATGAAACCTGCGTTTCCCCTACAAGAGTTCGACCTACCATTATAGGAAAACGTGTTTTCGTGAAGAAATCATGACAAACTAACACAAAATGAAGATTTCATTATAACTTGACATTCTGAGTTGTTTTCATGAAACCTGCGCTTCCCCTACAAGAGTTCGACCTAACATTATAGGA
Source organism: Paramormyrops kingsleyae (assembly GCF_048594095.1). Lineage (NCBI taxonomy): Eukaryota > Metazoa > Chordata > Actinopteri > Osteoglossiformes > Mormyridae > Paramormyrops > Paramormyrops kingsleyae. Next base: position 329,400 of record NW_027325964.1, on the reverse strand, counting down.
AAACGTGTTTTCGTGAAGAAATCATGACAAACTAAGACAAAATGAAGATTTCATTATAACTTGACATTCTGAGTTGTTTTCATGAAACCTGCGCTTCCCCTACAAGAGTTCGACCTAACATTATAGGAAAACGTGTTTTCGTGAAGAAATCATGACAAACTAAGACAAAATGAAGATTTCATTATAACTTGACATTCTGAGTTGTTTTCATGAAACCTGCGCTTCCCCTATAAGAGTTCGACCTACCATTATAGAAAAACGTGTTTTCGTGAAGAAATCATGACAAACTAACACAAAATGAAGATTTCATTATAACTTGACATTCTGAGTTGTTTTCATGAAACCTGCACTTCCCCTACAAGAGTTCAACCTACCATTATAGGAAAACGTGTTTTCGTGAAGAAATCATGACAAACTAACACAAAATGAAGATTTCATTATAACTTGACATTCTGAGTTGTTTTCATGAAACCTGCGCTTCCCCTATAAGAGTTCAACCTACCATTATAGAAAAACGTGTTTTCGTGAAGAAATCATGACAAACTAACACAAAGTGAAGATTTCATTATAACTTGACATTCTGAGTTGTTTTCATGAAACCTGCGCTTCCCCTACAAGAGTTCGACCTACCATTATAGGAAAACGTGTTTTCGTGAAGAAATCATGACAAACTAACACAAAGTGAAGATTTCATTATAACTTGACATTCTGAGTTGTTTTCATGAAACCTGCGCTTCCCCTACAAGAGTTCGACCTACCATTATAGGAAAACGTGTTTTCGTGAAGAAATCATGACAAACTAACACAAAATGAAGATTTCATTATAACTTGACATTCTGAGTTGTTTTCATGAAACCTGCGCTTCCCCTACAAGAGTTCGACCTACCATTATAGGAAAACGTGTTTTCGTGAAGAAATCATGACAAACTAACACAAAATGAAGATTTCATTATAACTTGACATTCTGAGTTGTTTTCATGAAACCTGCGCTTCCCCTACAAGAGTTCGACCTAACATTATAGGAAAACGTGTTTTCGTGAAGAAATCATGACAAACTAAGACAAAATGAAGATTTCATTATAACTTGACATTCTGAGTTGTTTTCATGAAACCTGCACTTCCCCTACAAGAGTTCGACCTACCATTATAGGAAAACGTGTTTTCGTGAAGAAATCATGACAAACTAACACAAAATGAAGATTTCATTATAACTTGACATTCTGAGTTGTTTTCATGAAACCTGCGCTTCCCCTACAAGAGTTCGACCAACCATTATAGGAAAACGTGTTTTCGTGAAGAAATCATGACAAACTAACACAAAATGAAGATTTCATTATAACTTGACATTCTGAGTTGTTTTCATGAAACCTGCGCTTCCCCTACAAGAGTTCAACCTACCATTATAGGAAAATGTGTTTTCGTGAAGAAATCATGACAAACTAACACAAAATGAAGATTTCATTATAACTTGACATTCTGAGTTGTTTTCATGAAACCTGCGCTTCCTCTACAAGAGTTCAACCTACCATTATAGGAAAACGTGTTTTCGTGAAGAAATCATGACAAACTAACACAAAATGAAGATTTCATTATAACTTGACATTCTGAGTTGTTTTCATGAAACCTGCGCTTCCCCTACAAGAGTTCGACCTACCATTATAGGAAAACGTGTTTTCGTGAAGAAATCATGACAAAGTAACACAAAATGAAGATTTCATTATAACTTGACATTCTGAGTTGTTTTCATGAAACCTGCGCTTCCCCTACAAGAGTTCGACCTACCATTATAGGAAAACGTGTTTTCGTGAAGAAATCATGAGAAACTAACACAAAATGAAGATTTCATTATAACTTGACATTCTGAGTTTATTTCATGAAACCTGCGCTTCCCCTACAAGAGTTCGACCTACCATTATAGGAAAACGTGTTTTCGTGAAGAAATCATGAGAAACTAACACAAAATGAAGATTTCATTATAACTTGACATTCTGAGTTGTTTTCATGAAACCTGCGCTTCCCCTACAAGAGTTCGACCTACCATTATAGGAAAACGTGTTTTCGTGAAGAAATCATGACAAACTAACACAAAGTGAAGATTTCATTATAACTTGACATTCTGAGTTGTTTTCATGAAACCTGCGTTTCCCCTACAAGAGTTCGACCTACCATTATAGGAAAACGTGTTTTCGTGAAGAAATCATGACAAACTAACACAAAGTGAAGATTTCATTATAACTTGACATTCTGAGTTGTTTTCATGAAACCTGCGCTTCCCCTACAAGAGTTCGACCTACCATTATAGGAAAACGTGTTTTCGTGAAGAAATCATGACAAACTAACACAAAATGAAGATTTCATTATAACTTGACATTCTGAGTTGTTTTCATGAAACCTGCACTTCCCCTACAAGAGTTCGACCTACCATTATAGGAAAACGTGTTTTCGTGAAGAAATCATGACAAACTAACACAAAATGAAGATTTCATTATAACTTGACATTCTGAGTTGTTTTCATGAAACCTGCGCTTCCCCTACAAGAGTTCGACCTAACATTATAGGAAAACGTGTTTTCGTGAAGAAATCATGACAAACTAAGACAAAATGAAGATTTCATTATAACTTGACATTCTGAGTTGTTTTCATGAAACCTGCACTTCCCCTACAAGAGTTCGACCTACCATTATAGGAAAACGTGTTTTCGTGAAGAAATCATGACAAACTAACACAAAATGAAGATTTCATTATAACTTGACATTCTGAGTTGTTTTCATGAAACCTGCGCTTCCCCTACAAGAGTTCAACCAACCATTATAGGAAAACGTGTTTTCGTGAAGAAATCATGACAAACTAACACAAAATGAAGATTTCATTATAACTTGACATTCTGAGTTGTTTTCATGAAACCTGCGCTTCCCCTACAAGAGTTCAACCTACCATTATAGGAAAACGTGTTTTCGTGAAGAAATCATGACAAACTAACACAAAATGAAGATTTCATTATAACTTGACATTCTGAGTTGTTTTCATGAAACCTGCGCTTCCTCTACAAGAGTTCAACCTACCATTATAGGAAAACGTGTTTTCGTGAAGAAATCATGACAAACTAACACAAAATGAAGATTTCATTATAACTTGACATTCTGAGTTGTTTTCATGAAACCTGCGCTTCCCCTACAAGAGTTCGACCTACCATTATAGGAAAACGTGTTTTCGTGAAGAAATCATGACAAACTAACACAAAATGAAGATTTCATTATAACTTGACATTCTGAGTTGTTTTCATGAAACCTGCGCTTCCCCTACAAGAGTTCGACCTACCATTATAGGAAAACGTGTTTTCGTGAAGAAATCATGAGAAACTAACACGAAATGAAGATTTCATTATAACTTGACATTCTGAGTTTATTTCATGAAACCTGCGCTTCCCCTACAAGAGTTCGACCTACCATTATAGGAAAACGTGTTTTCGTGAAGAAATCATGACAAACTAACACAAAATGAAGATTTCATTATAACTTGACATTCTGAGTTGTTTTCATGAAACCTGCGCTTCCCCTACAAGAGTTCGACCTACCATTATAGGAAAACGTGTTTTCGTGAAGAAATCATGACAAACTAACACAAAGTGAAGATTTCATTATAACTTGACATTCTGAGTTGTTTTCATGAAACCTGCGTTTCCCCTACTGGAGTTCGACCTACCATTATAGGAAAACGTGTTTTCGTGAAGAAATCATGACAAACTAACACAAAATGAAGATTTCATTATAACTTGACATTCTGAGTTGTTTTCATGAAACCTGCGTTTCCCCTACTGGAGTTCGACCTACCATTATAGGAAAACGTGTTTTCGTGAAGAAATCATGACAAACTAACACAAAATGAAGATTTCATTATAACTTGACATTCTGAGTTGTTTTCATGAAACCTGCGCTTCCCCTATAAGAGTTCAACCTACCATTATAGGAAAACGTGTTTTCGTGAAGAAATCATGACAAACTAACACAAAATGAAGATTTCATTATAACTTGACATTCTGAGTTGTTTTCATGAAACCTGCGCTTCCCCTACAAGAGTTCGACCTAACATTATAGGAAAACGTGTTTTCGTGAAGAAATCATGACAAACTAAGACAAAATGAAGATTTCATTATAACTTGACATTCTGAGTTGTTTTCATGAAACCTGCGCTTCCCCTATAAGAGTTCGACCTACCATTATAGAAAAACGTGTTTTCGTGAAGAAATCATGACAAACTAACACAAAATGAAGATTTCATTATAACTTGACATTCTGAGTTGTTTTCATGAAACCTGCACTTCCCCTACAAGAGTTCGACCTACCATTATAGGAAAACGTGTTTTCGTGAAGAAATCATGACAAACTAACACAAAATGAAGATTTCATTATAACTTGACATTCTGAGTTGTTTTCATGAAACCTGCGTTTCCCCTATAAGAGTTCAACCTACCATTATAGGAAAACGTGCTTTCGTGAAGAAATCATGACAAACTAACACAAAATGAACATTTCATTATAACTTGACATTCTGAGTTGTTTTCATGAAACCTGCGCTTCCCCTACAAGAGTTCGACCTAACATTATAGGAAAACGTGTTTTCGTGAAGAAATCATGACAAACTAACACAAAATGAAGATTTCATTATAACTTGACATTCTGAGTTGTTTTCATGAAACCTGCGCTTCCCCTATAAGAGTTCAACCTACCATTATAGAAAAACGTGTTTTCGTGAAGAAATCATGACAAACTAACACAAAATGAAGATTTCATTATAACTTGACATTCTGAGTTTATTTCATGAAACCTGCGCTTCCCCTACAAGACTTCGACCTACCATTATAGGAAAACGTGTTTTCATGAAGAAATCATGACAAACTAACACAAAATGAAGATTTCATTATAACTTGACATTCTGAGTTGTTTTCATGAAACCTGCGCTTCCCCTACAAGAGTTTGACCTACCATTATAGGAAAACGTGTTTTCGTGAAGAAATCATGACAAACTAACACAAAGTGAAGATTTCATTATAACTTGACATTCTGAGTTGTTTTCATGAAACCTGCGCTTCCCCTACAAGAGTTCGACCTACCATTATAGGAAAACGTGTTTTCGTGAAGAAATCATGACAAACTAACACAAAATGAAGATTTCATTATAACTTGACATTCTGAGTTGTTTTCATGAAACCTGCGCTTCCCCTACAAGAGTTCAACCTACCATTATAGGAAAACGTGTTTTCGTGAAGAAATCATGACAAACTAACACAAAATGAAGATTTCATTATAACTTGACATTCTGAGTTGTTTTCATGAAACCTGCGCTTCCTCTACAAGAGTTCAACCTACCATTATAGGAAAACGTGTTTTCGTGAAGAAATCATGACAAACTAACACAAAATGAAGATTTCATTATAACTTGACATTCTGAGTTGTTTTCATGAAACCTGCGCTTCCCCTACAAGAGTTCGACCAACCATTATAGGAAAACGTGTTTTCGTGAAGAAATCATGACAAACTAACACAAAATGAAGATTTCATTATAACTTGACATTCTGAGTTGTTTTCATGAAACCTGCGCTTCCCCTACAAGAGTTCGACCTACCATTATAGGAAAACGTGTTTTCGTGAAGAAATCATGAGAAACTAACACAAAATGAAGATTTCATTATAACTTGACATTCTGAGTTTATTTCATGAAACCTGCGCTTCCCCTACAAGAGTTCGACCTACCATTATAGGAAAACGTGTTTTCGTGAAGAAATCATGACAAACTAACACAAAATGAAGATTTCATTATAACTTGACATTCTGAGTTGTTTTCATGAAACCTGCGCTTCCCCTATAAGAGTTCAACCTATCATTATAGAAAAACGTGTTTTCGTGAAGAAATCATGACAAACTAACACAAAATGAAGATTTCATTATAACTTGACATTCTGAGTTGTTTTCATGAAACCTGCGCTTCCCCTATAAGAGTTCAACCTACCATTATAGAAAAACGTGTTTTCGTGAAGAAATCATGACAAACTAACACAAAATGAAGATTTCATTATAACTTGACATTCTGAGTTGTTTTCATGAAACCTGCACTTCCCCTACAAGAGTTCAACCTACCATTATAGGAAAACGTGTTTTCGTGAAGAAATCATGACAAACTAACACAAAATGAAGATTTCATTATAACTTGACATTCTGAGTTGTTTTCATGAAACCTGCGCTTCCCCTATAAGAGTTCAACCTACCATTATAGAAAAACGTGTTTTCGTGAAGAAATCATGACAAACTAACACAAAATGAAGATTTCATTATAACTTGACATTCTGAGTTGTTTTCATGAAACCTGCACTTCCCCTACAAGAGTTCGACCTACCATTATAGGAAAACGTGTTTTCGTGAAGAAATCATGACAAACTAACACAAAATGAAGATTTCATTATAACTTGACATTCTGAGTTGTTTTCATGAAACCTGCGCTTCCCCTACAAGAGTTCGACCTACCATTATAGGAAAACGTGTTTTCGTGAAGAAATCATGACAAACTAACACAAAATGAAGATTTCATTATAACTTGACATTCTGAGTTGTTTTCATGAAACCTGCGCTTCCCCTACAAGAGTTCAACCTACCATTATAGGAAAACGTGTTTTCGTGAAGAAATCATGACAAACTAACACAAAATGAAGATTTCATTATAACTTGACATTCTGAGTTGTTTTCATGAAACCTGCGCTTCCCCTACAAGAGTTCGACCTACCATTATAGGAAAACGTGTTTTCGTGAAGAAATCATGACAAACTAACACAAAATGAAGATTTCATTATAACTTGACATTCTGAGTTGTTTTCATGAAACCTGCGCTTCCCCTACAAGAGTTCAACCTACCATTATAGGAAAACGTGTTTTCGTGAAGAAATCATGACAAACTAACACAAAATGAAGATTTCATTATAACTTGACATTCTGAGTTGTTTTCATGAAACCTGCGCTTCCTCTACAAGAGTTCGACCTACCATTATAGGAAAACGTGTTTTCGTGAAGAAATCATGACAAACTAACACAAAATGAAGATTTCATTATAACTTGACATTCTGAGTTGTTTTCATGAAACCTGCGCTTCCCCTACAAGAGTTCAACCTACCATTATAGGAAAACGTGTTTTCGTGAAGAAATCATGACAAACTAACACAAAATGAAGATTTCATTATAACTTGACATTCTGAGTTGTTTTCATGAAACCTGCGCTTCCTCTACAAGAGTTCAACCTACCATTATAGGAAAACGTGTTTTCGTGAAGAAATCATGACAAACTAACACAAAATGAAGATTTCATTATAACTTGACATTCTGAGTTGTTTTCATGAAACCTGCGCTTCCCCTACAAGAGTTCGACCTACCATTATAGGAAAACGTGTTTTCGTGAAGAAATCATGACAAACTAACACAAAATGAAGATTTCATTATAACTTGACATTCTGAGTTGTTTTCATGAAACCTGCGCTTCCCCTACAAGAGTTCGACCTACCATTATAGGAAAACGTGTTTTCGTGAAGAAATCATGACAAACTAACACAAAATGAAGATTTCATTATAACTTGACATTCTGAGTTTATTTCATGAAACCTGCGCTTCCCCTACAAGAGTTCGACCTACCATTATAGGAAAACGTGTTTTCGTGAAGAAATCATGACAAACTAACACAAAATGAAGATTTCATTATAACTTGACATTCTGAGTTGTTTTCATGAAACCTGCGCTTCCCCTACAAGAGTTCGACCTACCATTATAGGAAAACGTGTTTTCGTGAAGAAATCATGACAAACTAACACAAAGTGAAGATTTCATTATAACTTGACATTCTGAGTTGTTTTCATGAAACCTGCGTTTCCCCTACAAGAGTTCGACCTACCATTATAGGAAAACGTGTTTTCGTGAAGAAATCATGACAAACTAACACAAAATGAAGATTTCATTATAACTTGACATTCTGAGTTGTTTTCATGAAACCTGCGATTCCCCTACAAGAGTTCGACCTAACATTATAGGAAAACGTGTTTTCGTGAAGAAATCATGACAAACTAAGACAAAATGAAGATTTCATTATAACTTGACATTCTGAGTTGTTTTCATGAAACCTGCGCTTCCCCTATAAGAGTTCGACCTACCATTATAGAAAAACGTGTTTTCGTGAAGAAATCATGACAAACTAACACAAAATGAAGATTTCATTATAACTTGACATTCTGAGTTGTTTTCATGAAACCTGCACTTCCCCTACAAGAGTTCGACCTACCATTATAGGAAAACGTGTTTTCGTGAAGAAATCATGACAAACTAACACAAAATGAAGATTTCATTATAACTTGACATTCTGAGTTGTTTTCATGAAACCTGCGCTTCCCCTATAAGAGTTCAACCTACCATTATAGGAAAACGTGCTTTCGTGAAGAAATCATGACAAACTAACACAAAATGAACATTTCATTATAACTTGACATTCTGAGTTGTTTTCATGAAACCTGCGCTTCCCCTACAAGAGTTCGACCTAACATTATAGGAAAACGTGTTTTCGTGAAGAAATCATGACAAACTAACACAAAATGAAGATTTCATTATAACTTGACATTCTGAGTTGTTTTCATGAAACCTGCGCTTCCCCTATAAGAGTTCAACCTACCATTATAGAAAAACGTGTTTTCGTGAAGAAATCATGACAAACTAACACAAAATGAAGATTTCATTATAACTTGACATTCTGAGTTTATTTCATGAAACCTGCGCTTCCCCTACAAGACTTCGACCTACCATTATAGGAAAACGTGTTTTCATGAAGAAATCATGACAAACTAACACAAAATGAAGATTTCATTATAACTTGACATTCTGAGTTGTTTTCATGAAACCTGCGCTTCCCCTACAAGAGTTTGACCTACCATTATAGGAAAACGTGTTTTCGTGAAGAAATCATGACAAACTAACACAAAGTGAAGATTTCATTATAACTTGACATTCTGAGTTGTTTTCATGAAACCTGCGCTTCCCCTACAAGAGTTCGACCTACCATTATAGGAAAACGTGTTTTCGTGAAGAAATCATGACAAACTAACACAAAATGAAGATTTCATTATAACTTGACATTCTGAGTTGTTTTCATGAAACCTGCGCTTCCCCTACAAGAGTTCAACCTACCATTATAGGAAAACGTGTTTTCGTGAAGAAATCATGACAAACTAACACAAAATGAAGATTTCATTATAACTTGACATTCTGAGTTGTTTTCATGAAACCTGCGCTTCCTCTACAAGAGTTCAACCTACCATTATAGGAAAACGTGTTTTCGTGAAGAAATCATGACAAACTAACACAAAATGAAGATTTCATTATAACTTGACATTCTGAGTTGTTTTCATGAAACCTGCGCTTCCCCTACAAGAGTTCGACCTACCATTATAGGAAAACGTGTTTTCGTGAAGAAATCATGACAAACTAACACAAAATGAAGATTTCATTATAACTTGACATTCTGAGTTGTTTTCATGAAACCTGCGCTTCCCCTACAAGAGTTCGACCTACCATTATAGGAAAACGTGTTTTCGTGAAGAAATCATGAGAAACTAACACAAAATGAAGATTTCATTATAACTTGACATTCTGAGTTTATTTCATGAAACCTGCGCTTCCCCTACAAGAGTTCGACCTACCATTATAGGAAAACGTGTTTTCGTGAAGAAATCATGACAAACTAACACAAAATGAAGATTTCATTATAACTTGACATTCTGAGTTGTTTTCATGAAACCTGCGCTTCCCCTATAAGAGTTCAACCTATCATTATAGAAAAACGTGTTTTCGTGAAGAAATCATGACAAACTAACACAAAATGAAGATTTCATTATAACTTGACATTCTGAGTTGTTTTCATGAAACCTGCGCTTCCCCTATAAGAGTTCAACCTACCATTATAGAAAAACGTGTTTTCGTGAAGAAATCATGACAAACTAACACAAAATGAAGATTTCATTATAACTTGACATTCTGAGTTGTTTTCATGAAACCTGCACTTCCCCTACAAGAGTTCGACCTACCATTATAGGAAAACGTGTTTTCGTGAAGAAATCATGACAAACTAACACAAAATGAAGATTTCATTATAACTTGACATTCTGAGTTGTTTTCATGAAACCTGCGCTTCCCCTACAAGAGTTCGACCTACCATTATAGGAAAACGTGTTTTCGTGAAGAAATCATGACAAACTAACACAAAATGAAGATTTCATTATAACTTGACATTCTGAGTTGTTTTCATGAAACCTGCGCTTCCCCTACAAGAGTTCGACCTACCATTATAGGAAAACGTGTTTTCGTGAAGAAATCATGAGAAACTAACACAAAATGAAGATTTCATTATAACTTGACATTCTGAGTTTATTTCATGAAACCTGCGCTTCCCCTACAAGAGTTCGACCTACCATTATAGGAAAACGTGTTTTCGTGAAGAAATCATGACAAACTAACACAAAATGAAGATTTCATTATAACTTGACATTCTGAGTTGTTTTCATGAAACCTGCGCTTCCCCTATAAGAGTTCGACCTACCATTATAGGAAAACGTGTTTTCGTGAAGAAATCATGACAAACTAACACAAAATGAAGATTTCATTATAACTTGACATTCTGAGTTGTTTTCATGAAACCTGCGCTTCCCCTACAAGAGTTCGACCTACCATTATAGGAAAACGTGTTTTCGTGAAGAAATCATGACAAACTAACACAAAGTGAAGATTTCATTATAACTTGACATTCTGAGTTGTTTTCATGAAACCTGCGTTTCCCCTACAAGAGTTCGACCTACCATTATAGGAAAACGTGTTTTCGTGAAGAAATCATGACAAACTAACACAAAATGAAGATTTCATTATAACTTGACATTCTGAGTTGTTTTCATGAAACCTGCGATTCCCCTACAAGAGTTCGACCTAACATTATAGGAAAACGTGTTTTCGTGAAGAAATCATGACAAACTAAGACAAAATGAAGATTTCATTATAACTTGACATTCTGAGTTGTTTTCATGAAACCTGCGCTTCCCCTATAAGAGTTCGACCTACCATTATAGAAAAACGTGTTTTCGTGAAGAAATCATGACAAACTAACACAAAATGAAGATTTCATTATAACTTGACATTCTGAGTTGTTTTCATGAAACCTGCACTTCCCCTACAAGAGTTCGACCTACCATTATAGGAAAACGTGTTTTCGTGAAGAAATCATGACAAACTAACACAAAATGAAGATTTCATTATAACTTGACATTCTGAGTTGTTTTCATGAAACCTGCGCTTCCCCTATAAGAGTTCAACCTACCATTATAGGAAAACGTGCTTTCGTGAAGAAATCATGACAAACTAACACAAAATGAACATTTCATTATAACTTGACATTCTGAGTTGTTTTCATGAAACCTGCGCTTCCCCTACAAGAGTTCGACCTAACATTATAGGAAAACGTGTTTTCGTGAAGAAATCATGACAAACTAACACAAAATGAAGATTTCATTATAACTTGACATTCTGAGTTGTTTTCATGAAACCTGCGCTTCCCCTATAAGAGTTCAACCTACCATTATAGAAAAACGTGTTTTCGTGAAGAAATCATGACAAACTAACACAAAATGAAGATTTCATTATAACTTGACATTCTGAGTTTATTTCATGAAACCTGCGCTTCCCCTACAAGACTTCGACCTACCATTATAGGAAAACGTGTTTTCATGAAGAAATCATGACAAACTAACACAAAATGAAGATTTCATTATAACTTGACATTCTGAGTTGTTTTCATGAAACCTGCGCTTCCCCTACAAGAGTTTGACCTACCATTATAGGAAAACGTGTTTTCGTGAAGAAATCATGACAAACTAACACAAAGTGAAGATTTCATTATAACTTGACATTCTGAGTTGTTTTCATGAAACCTGCGCTTCCCCTACAAGAGTTCGACCTACCATTATAGGAAAACGTGTTTTCGTGAAGAAATCATGACAAACTAACACAAAATGAAGATTTCATTATAACTTGACATTCTGAGTTGTTTTCATGAAACCTGCGCTTCCCCTACAAGAGTTCAACCTACCATTATAGGAAAACGTGTTTTCGTGAAGAAATCATGACAAACTAACACAAAATGAAGATTTCATTATAACTTGACATTCTGAGTTGTTTTCATGAAACCTGCGCTTCCTCTACAAGAGTTCAACCTACCATTATAGGAAAACGTGTTTTCGTGAAGAAATCATGACAAACTAACACAAAATGAAGATTTCATTATAACTTGACATTCTGAGTTGTTTTCATGAAACCTGCGCTTCCCCTACAAGAGTTCGACCTACCATTATAGGAAAACGTGTTTTCGTGAAGAAATCATGACAAACTAACACAAAATGAAGATTTCATTATAACTTGACATTCTGAGTTGTTTTCATGAAACCTGCGCTTCCCCTACAAGAGTTCGACCTACCATTATAGGAAAACGTGTTTTCGTGAAGAAATCATGAGAAACTAACACAAAATGAAGATTTCATTATAACTTGACATTCTGAGTTTATTTCATGAAACCTGCGCTTCCCCTACAAGAGTTCGACCTACCATTATAGGAAAACGTGTTTTCGTGAAGAAATCATGAGAAACTAACACAAAATGAAGATTTCATTATAACTTGACATTCTGAGTTGTTTTCATGAAACCTGCGCTTCCCCTATAAGAGTTCAACCTATCATTATAGAAAAACGTGTTTTCGTGAAGAAATCATGACAAACTAACACAAAATGAAGATTTCATTATAACTTGACATTCTGAGTTGTTTTCATGAAACCTGCGCTTCCCCTATAAGAGTTCAACCTACCATTATAGAAAAACGTGTTTTCGTGAAGAAATCATGACAAACTAACACAAAATGAAGATTTCATTATAACTTGACATTCTGAGTTGTTTTCATGAAACCTGCACTTCCCCTACAAGAGTTCGACCTACCATTATAGGAAAACGTGTTTTCGTGAAGAAATCATGACAAACTAACACAAAATGAAGATTTCATTATAACTTGACATTCTGAGTTGTTTTCATGAAACCTGCGCTTCCCCTACAAGAGTTCGACCTACCATTATAGGAAAACGTGTTTTCGTGAAGAAATCATGACAAACTAACACAAAATGAAGATTTCATTATAACTTGACATTCTGAGTTGTTTTCATGAAACCTGCGCTTCCCCTACAAGAGTTCGACCTACCATTATAGGAAAACGTGTTTTCGTGAAGAAATCATGAGAAACTAACACAAAATGAAGATTTCATTATAACTTGACATTCTGAGTTTATTTCATGAAACCTGCGCTTCCCCTACAAGAGTTCGACCTACCATTATAGGAAAACGTGTTTTCGTGAAGAAATCATGACAAACTAACACAAAATGAAGATTTCATTATAACTTGACATTCTGAGTTGTTTTCATGAAACCTGCGCTTCCCCTATAAGAGTTCGACCTACCATTATAGGAAAACGTGTTTTCGTGAAGAAATCATGACAAACTAACACAAAATGAAGATTTCATTATAACTTGACATTCTGAGTTGTTTTCATGAAACCTGCGCTTCCCCTACAAGAGTTCGACCTACCATTATAGGAAAACGTGTTTTCGTGAAGAAATCATGACAAACTAACACAAAGTGAAGATTTCATTATAACTTGACATTCTGAGTTGTTTTCATGAAACCTGCGTTTCCCCTACAAGAGTTCGACCTACCATTATAGGAAAACGTGTTTTCGTGAAGAAATCATGACAAACTAACACAAAATGAAGATTTCATTATAACTTGACATTCTGAGTTGTTTTCATGAAACCTGCGATTCCCCTACAAGAGTTCGACCTAACATTATAGGAAAACGTGTTTTCGTGAAGAAATCATGACAAACTAAGACAAAATGAAGATTTCATTATAACTTGACATTCTGAGTTGTTTTCATGAAACCTGCGCTTCCCCTATAAGAGTTCGACCTACCATTATAGAAAAACGTGTTTTCGTGAAGAAATCATGACAAACTAACACAAAATGAAGATTTCATTATAACTTGACATTCTGAGTTGTTTTCATGAAACCTGCACTTCCCCTACAAGAGTTCGACCTACCATTATAGGAAAACGTGTTTTCGTGAAGAAATCATGACAAACTAACACAAAATGAAGATTTCATTATAACTTGACATTCTGAGTTGTTTTCATGAAACCTGCGCTTCCCCTATAAGAGTTCAACCTACCATTATAGGAAAACGTGCTTTCGTGAAGAAATCATGACAAACTAACACAAAATGAACATTTCATTATAACTTGACATTCTGAGTTGTTTTCATGAAACCTGCGCTTCCCCTACAAGAGTTCGACCTAACATTATAGGAAAACGTGTTTTCGTGAAGAAATCATGACAAACTAACACAAAATGAAGATTTCATTATAACTTGACATTCTGAGTTGTTTTCATGAAACCTGCGCTTCCCCTATAAGAGTTCAACCTACCATTATAGAAAAACGTGTTTTCGTGAAGAAATCATGACAAACTAACACAAAATGAAGATTTCATTATAACTTGACATTCTGAGTTTATTTCATGAAACCTGCGCTTCCCCTACAAGACTTCGACCTACCATTATAGGAAAACGTGTTTTCATGAAGAAATCATGACAAACTAACACAAAATGAAGATTTCATTATAACTTGACATTCTGAGTTGTTTTCATGAAACCTGCGCTTCCCCTACAAGAGTTTGACCTACCATTATAGGAAAACGTGTTTTCGTGAAGAAATCATGACAAACTAACACAAAGTGAAGATTTCATTATAACTTGACATTCTGAGTTGTTTTCATGAAACCTGCGCTTCCCCTACAAGAGTTCGACCTACCATTATAGGAAAACGTGTTTTCGTGAAGAAATCATGACAAACTAACACAAAATGAAGATTTCATTATAACTTGACATTCTGAGTTGTTTTCATGAAACCTGCGCTTCCCCTACAAGAGTTCAACCTACCATTATAGGAAAACGTGTTTTCGTGAAGAAATCATGACAAACTAACACAAAATGAAGATTTCATTATAACTTGACATTCTGAGTTGTTTTCATGAAACCTGCGCTTCCTCTACAAGAGTTCAACCTACCATTATAGGAAAACGTGTTTTCGTGAAGAAATCATGACAAACTAACACAAAATGAAGATTTCATTATAACTTGACATTCTGAGTTGTTTTCATGAAACCTGCGCTTCCCCTACAAGAGTTCGACCTACCATTATAGGAAAACGTGTTTTCGTGAAGAAATCATGACAAACTAACACAAAATGAAGATTTCATTATAACTTGACATTCTGAGTTGTTTTCATGAAACCTGCGCTTCCCCTACAAGAGTTCGACCTACCATTATAGGAAAACGTGTTTTCGTGAAGAAATCATGAGAAACTAACACAAAATGAAGATTTCATTATAACTTGACATTCTGAGTTTATTTCATGAAACCTGCGCTTCCCCTACAAGAGTTCGACCTACCATTATAGGAAAACGTGTTTTCGTGAAGAAATCATGAGAAACTAACACAAAATGAAGATTTCATTATAACTTGACATTCTGAGTTGTTTTCATGAAACCTGCGCTTCCCCTATAAGAGTTCAACCTATCATTATAGAAAAACGTGTTTTCGTGAAGAAATCATGACAAACTAACACAAAATGAAGATTTCATTATAACTTGACATTCTGAGTTGTTTTCATGAAACCTGCGCTTCCCCTATAAGAGTTCAACCTACCATTATAGAAAAACGTGTTTTCGTGAAGAAATCATGACAAACTAACACAAAATGAAGATTTCATTATAACTTGACATTCTGAGTTGTTTTCATGAAACCTGCACTTCCCCTACAAGAGTTCAACCTACCATTATAGGAAAACGTGTTTTCGTGAAGAAATCATGACAAACTAACACAAAATGAAGATTTCATTATAACTTGACATTCTGAGTTGTTTTCATGAAACCTGCGCTTCCCCTATAAGAGTTCAACCTACCATTATAGAAAAACGTGTTTTCGTGAAGAAATCATGACAAACTAACACAAAATGAAGATTTCATTATAACGTGACATTCTGAGTTGTTTTCATGAAACCTGCACTTCCCCTACAAGAGTTCGACCTACCATTATAGGAAAACGTGTTTTCGTGAAGAAATCATGACAAACTAACACAAAATGAAGATTTCATTATAACTTGACATTCTGAGTTGTTTTCATGAAACCTGCGCTTCCCCTACAAGAGTTCAACCTACCATTATAGGAAAACGTGTTTTCGTGAAGAAATCATGACAAACTAACACAAAATGAAGATTTCATTATAACTTGACATTCTGAGTTGTTTTCATGAAACCTGCGCTTCCCCTACAAGAGTTCAACCTACCATTATAGGAAAACGTGTTTTCGTGAAGAAATCATGACAAACTAACACAAAATGAAGATTTCATTATAACTTGACATTCTGAGTTGTTTTCATGAAACCTGCGCTTCCCCTACAAGAGTTCGACCTACCATTATAGGAAAACGTGTTTTCGTGAAGAAATCATGACAAACTAACACAAAATGAAGATTTCATTATAACTTGACATTCTGAGTTGTTTTCATGAAACCTGCGCTTCCCCTACAAGAGTTCAACCTACCATTATAGGAAAACGTGTTTTCGTGAAGAAATCATGACAAACTAACACAAAATGAAGATTTCATTATAACTTGACATTCTGAGTTGTTTTCATGAAACCTGCGCTTCCTCTACAAGAGTTCAACCTACCATTATAGGAAAACGTGTTTTCGTGAAGAAATCATGACAAACTAACACAAAATGAAGATTTCATTATAACTTGACATTCTGAGTTGTTTTCATGAAACCTGCGCTTCCCCTACAAGAGTTCAACCTACCATTATAGGAAAACGTGTTTTCGTGAAGAAATCATGACAAACTAACACAAAATGAAGATTTCATTATAACTTGACATTCTGAGTTGTTTTCATGAAACCTGCGCTTCCTCTACAAGAGTTCAACCTACCATTATAGGAAAACGTGTTTTCGTGAAGAAATCATGACAAACTAACACAAAATGAAGATTTCATTATAACTTGACATTCTGAGTTGTTTTCATGAAACCTGCGCTTCCCCTACAAGAGTTCGACCTACCATTATAGGAAAACGTGTTTTCGTGAAGAAATCATGACAAACTAACACAAAATGAAGATTTCATTATAACTTGACATTCTGAGTTGTTTTCATGAAACCTGCGCTTCCCCTACAAGAGTTCGACCTACCATTATAGGAAAACGTGTTTTCGTGAAGAAATCATGACAAACTAACACAAAATGAAGATTTCATTATAACTTGACATTCTGAGTTTATTTCATGAAACCTGCGCTTCCCCTACAAGAGTTCGACCTACCATTATAGGAAAACGTGTTTTCGTGAAGAAATCATGACAAACTAACACAAAATGAAGATTTCATTATAACTTGACATTCTGAGTTGTTTTCATGAAACCTGCGCTTCCCCTACAAGAGTTCGACCTACCATTATAGGAAAACGTGTTTTCGTGAAGAAATCATGACAAACTAACACAAAGTGAAGATTTCATTATAACTTGACATTCTGAGTTGTTTTCATGAAACCTGCGTTTCCCCTACAAGAGTTCGACCTACCATTATAGGAAAACGTGTTTTCGTGAAGAAATCATGACAAACTAACACAAAATGAAGATTTCATTATAACTTGACATTCTGAGTTGTTTTCATGAAACCTGCGCTTCCCCTACAAGAGTTCGACCTAACATTATAGGAAAACGTGTTTTCGTGAAGAAATCATGACAAACTAAGACAAAATGAAGATTTCATTATAACTTGACATTCTGAGTTGTTTTCATGAAACCTGCGCTTCCCCTATAAGAGTTCGACCTACCATTATAGAAAAACGTGTTTTCGTGAAGAAATCATGACAAACTAACACAAAATGAAGATTTCATTATAACTTGACATTCTGAGTTGTTTTCATGAAACCTGCACTTCCCCTACAAGAGTTCAACCTACCATTATAGGAAAACGTGTTTTCGTGAAGAAATCATGACAAACTAACACAAAATGAAGATTTCATTATAACTTGACATTCTGAGTTGTTTTCATGAAACCTGCGCTTCCCCTATAAGAGTTCAACCTACCATTATAGAAAAACGTGTTTTCGTGAAGAAATCATGACAAACTAACACAAAATGAAGATTTCATTATAACTTGACATTCTGAGTTGTTTTCATGAAACCTGCGCTTCCCCTATAAGAGTTCAACCTACCATTATAGGAAAACGTGTTTTCGTGAAGAAATCATGACAAACTGACACAAAATGAAGATTTCATTATAACTTGACATTCTGAGTTGTTTTCATGAAACCTGCGCTTCCCCTACAAGAGTTCGACCTACCATTATAGGAAAACGTGTTTTCGTGAAGAAATCATGACAAACTAACACAAAGTGAAGATTTCATTATAACTTGACATTCTGAGTTGTTTTCATGAAACCTGCGTTTCCCCTACAAGAGTTCGACCTACCATTATAGGAAAACGTGTTTTCGTGAAGAAATCATGACAAACTAACACAAAATGAAGATTTCATTATAACTTGACATTCTGAGTTGTTTTCATGAAACCTGCGCTTCCCCTACAAGAGTTCGACCTACCATTATAGGAAAACGTGTTTTCGTGAAGAAATCATGACAAACTAACACAAAGTGAAGATTTCATTATAACTTGACATTCTGAGTTGTTTTCATGAAACCTGCGTTTCCCCTACAAGAGTTCGACCTACCATTATAGGAAAACGTGTTTTCGTGAAGAAATCATGACAAACTAACACAAAATGAAGATTTCATTATAACTTGACATTCTGAGTTGTTTTCATGAAACCTGCGCTTCCCCTACAAGAGTTCGACCTACCATTATAGGAAAACGTGTTTTCGTGAAGAAATCATGACAAACTAACACAAAGTGAAGATTTCATTATAACTTGACATTCTGAGTTGTTTTCATGAAACCTGCGCTTCCCCTACAAGAGTTCGACCTACCATTATAGGAAAACGTGTTTTCGTGAAGAAATCATGACAAACTAACACAAAATGAAGATTTCATTATAACTTGACATTCTGAGTTGTTTTCATGAAACCTGCGTTTCCCCTACAAGAGTTCAACCTACCATTATAGGAAAACGTGTTTTCGTGAAGAAATCATGACAAACTAACACAAAATGAAGATTTCATTATAACTTGACATTCTGAGTTGTTTTCATGAAACCTGCGCTTCCCCTACAAGAGTTCGACCTACCATTATAGGAAAACGTGTTTTCGTGAATAAATCATGACAAACTAACACAAAATGAAGATTTCATTATAACTTGACATTCTGAGTTGTTTTCATGAAACCTGCGCTTCCCCTATAAGAGTTCAACCTACCATTATAGGAAAACGTGTTTTCGTGAAGAAATCCTGACAAACTAACACAAAATGAAGATTTCATTATAACTTGACATTCTGAGTTGTTTTCATGAAACCTGCGCTTCCCCTACAAGAGTTCGACCTTCCATTATAGGAAAACGTGTTTTCGTGAAGAAATCATGACAAACTAACACAAAATGAAGATTTCATTATAACTTGACATTCTGAGTTGTTTTCATGAAACCTGCGCTTCCCCTATAAGAGTTCAACCTACCATTATAGAAAAACGTGTTTTCGTGAAGAAATCATGACAAACTAACACAAAATGAAGATTTCATTATAACTTGACATTCTGAGTTGTTTTCATGAAACCTGCGCTTCCCCTACAAGAGTTCGACCTAACATTATAGGAAAACGTGTTTTCGTGAAGAAATCATGACAAACTAACACAAAATGAAGATTTCATTATAACTTGACATTCTGAGTTGTTTTCATGAAACCTGCACTTCCCCTACTAGAGTTCAACCTACCATTATAGGAAAACGTGTTTTCGTGAAGAAATCATGACAAACTAACACAAAATGAAGATTTCATTATAACTTGACATTCTGAGTTGTTTTCATGAAACCTGCGCTTCCCCTACAAGAGTTCGACCTACCATTATAGGAAAACGTGTTTTCGTGAAGAAATCATGACAAACTAACACAAAATGAAGATTTCATTATAACTTGACATTCTGAGTTGTTTTCATGAAACCTGCGCTTCCCCTATAAGAGTTCAACCTACCATTATAGGAAAACGTGTTTTCGTGAAGAAATCATGACAAACTAACACAAAATGAAGATTTCATTATAACTTGACATTCTGAGTTGTTTTCATGAAACCTGCACTTTCCCTAGAAGAGTTCAAACTACCATTATAGGAAAACGTGTTTTCGTGAAGAAATCATGACAAACTAACACAAAATGAAGATTTCATTATAACTTGACATTCTGAGTTTATTTCATGAAATCTGCGCTTCCCCTACAAGAGTTCGACCTAACATTATAGGAAAACGTGTTTTCGTGAAGAAATCATGACAAACTAACACAAAATGAAGATTTCATTATAACTTGACATTCTGAGTTGTTTTCATGAAACCTGCGCTTCCCCTACAAGAGTTCGACCTACCATTATAGGAAAACGTGTTTTCGTGAAGAAATCATGACAAACTAACACAAAGTGAAGATTTCATTATAACTTGACATTCTGAGTTGTTTTCATGAAACCTGCGTTTCCCCTACAAGAGTTCAACCTACCATTATAGGAAAACGTGTTTTCGTGAAGAAATCATGACAAACTAACACAAAATGAAGATTTCATTATAACTTGACATTCTGAGTTGTTTTCATGAAACCTGCGCTTCCCCTACAAGAGTTCGACCTACCATTATAGGAAAACGTGTTTTCGTGAATAAATCATGACAAACTAACACAAAATGAAGATTTCATTATAACTTGACATTCTGAGTTGTTTTCATGAAACCTGCGCTTCCCCTATAAGAGTTCAACCTACCATTATAGGAAAACGTGTTTTCGTGAAGAAATCCTGACAAACTAACACAAAATGAAGATTTCATTATAACTTGACATTCTGAGTTGTTTTCATGAAACCTGCGCTTCCCCTACAAGAGTTCGACCTTCCATTATAGGAAAACGTGTTTTCGTGAAGAAATCATGACAAACTAACACAAAATGAAGATTTCATTATAACTTGACATTCTGAGTTGTTTTCATGAAACCTGCGCTTCCCCTATAAGAGTTCAACCTACCATTATAGAAAAACGTGTTTTCGTGAAGAAATCATGACAAACTAACACAAAATGAAGATTTCATTATAACTTGACATTCTGAGTTGTTTTCATGAAACCTGCGCTTCCCCTACAAGAGTTCGACCTAACATTATAGGAAAACGTGTTTTCGTGAAGAAATCATGACAAACTAACACAAAATGAAGATTTCATTATAACTTGACATTCTGAGTTGTTTTCATGAAACCTGCGCTTCCCCTACTAGAGTTCAACCTACCATTATAGGAAAACGTGTTTTCGTGAAGAAATCATGACAAACTAACACAAAATGAAGATTTCATTATAACTTGACATTCTGAGTTGTTTTCATGAAACCTGCGCTTCCCCTACAAGAGTTCGACCTACCATTATAGGAAAACGTGTTTTCGTGAAGAAATCATGACAAACTAACACAAAATGAAGATTTCATTATAACTTGACATTCTGAGTTGTTTTCATGAAACCTGCGCTTCCCCTATAAGAGTTCAACCTACCATTATAGGAAAACGTGTTTTCGTGAAGAAATCATGACAAACTAACACAAAATGAAGATTTCATTATAACTTGACATTCTGAGTTGTTTTCATGAAACCTGCGCTTCCCCTACAAGAGTTCGACCTACCATTATAGGAAAACGTGTTTTCGTGAAGAAATCATGACAAACTAACACAAAGTGAAGATTTCATTATAACTTGACATTCTGAGTTGTTTTCATGAAACCTGCGTTTCCCCTACAAGAGTTCAACCTACCATTATAGGAAAACGTGTTTTCGTGAAGAAATCATGACAAACTAACACAAAATGAAGATTTCATTATAACTTGACATTCTGAGTTGTTTTCATGAAACCTGCGCTTCCCCTACAAGAGTTCGACCTACCATTATAGGAAAACGTGTTTTCGTGAAGAAATCATGACAAACTAACACAAAGTGAAGATTTCATTATAACTTGACATTCTGAGTTGTTTTCATGAAACCTGCGTTTCCCCTACAAGAGTTCAACCTACCATTATAGGAAAACGTGTTTTCGTGAAGAAATCATGACAAACTAACACAAAATGAAGATTTCATTATAACTTGACATTCTGAGTTGTTTTCATGAAACCTGCGCTTCCTCTACAAGAGTTCGACCTACCATTATAGGAAAACGTGTTTTCGTGAAGAAATCATGACAAACTAACACAAAATGAAGATTTCATTATAACTTGACATTCTGAGTTGTTTTCATGAAACCTGCGCTTCCCCTACAAGAGTTCGACCTACCATTATAGGAAAACGTGTTTTCGTGAAGAAATCATGACAAACTAACACAAAATGAAGATTTCATTATAACTTGACATTCTGAGTTGTTTTCATGAAACCTGCGCTTCCCCTATAAGAGTTCAACCTACCATTATAGAAAAACGTGTTTTCGTGAAGAAATCATGACAAACTAACACAAAATGAAGATTTCATTATAACTTGACATTCTGAGTTGTTTTCATGAAACCTGCGCTTCCCCTACAAGAGTTCAACCTACCATTATAGGAAAACAGGTTTTCGTGAAGAAATCATGACAAACTAACACAAAATGAAGATTTCATTATAACTTGACATTCTGAGTTGTTTTCATGAAACCTGCGCTTCCCCTATAAGAGTTCAACCTACCATTATAGAAAAAAGTGTTTTCGTGAAGAAATCATGACAAACTAACACAAAATGAAGACTTCATTATAACTTGACATTCTGAGTTGTTTTCATGAAACCTGCGCTTCCCCTATAAGAGTTCAACCTACCATTATAGGAAAACGTGTTTTCGTGAAGAAATCATGACAAACTAACACAAAATGAAGATTTCATTATAACTTGACATTCTGAGTTGTTTTCATGAAACCTGCACTTTCCCTAGAAGAGTTCAAACTACCATTATAGGAAAACGTGTTTTCGTGAAGAAATCATGACAAACTAACACAAAATGAAGATTTCATTATAACTTGACATTCTGAGTTTATTTCATGAAATCTGCGCTTCCCCTACAAGAGTTCGACCTAACATTATAGGAAAACGTGTTTTCGTGAAGAAATCATGACAAACTAACACAAAATGAAGATTTCATTATAACTTGACATTCTGAGTTGTTTTCATGAAACCTGCGCTTCCCCTACAAGAGTTCGACCTACCATTATAGGAAAACGTGTTTTCGTGAAGAAATCATGACAAACTAACACAAAGTGAAGATTTCATTATAACTTGACATTCTGAGTTGTTTTCATGAAACCTGCGTTTCCCCTACAAGAGTTCAACCTACCATTATAGGAAAACGTGTTTTCGTGAAGAAATCATGACAAACTAACACAAAATGAAGATTTCATTATAACTTGACATTCTGAGTTGTTTTCATGAAACCTGCGCTTCCCCTACAAGAGTTCGACCTACCATTATAGGAAAACGTGTTTTCGTGAATAAATCATGACAAACTAACACAAAATGAAGATTTCATTATAACTTGACATTCTGAGTTGTTTTCATGAAACCTGCGCTTCCCCTATAAGAGTTCAACCTACCATTATAGGAAAACGTGTTTTCGTGAAGAAATCCTGACAAACTAACACAAAATGAAGATTTCATTATAACTTGACATTCTGAGTTGTTTTCATGAAACCTGCGCTTCCCCTACAAGAGTTCGACCTTCCATTATAGGAAAACGTGTTTTCGTGAAGAAATCATGACAAACTAACACAAAATGAAGATTTCATTATAACTTGACATTCTGAGTTGTTTTCATGAAACCTGCGCTTCCCCTATAAGAGTTCAACCTACCATTATAGAAAAACGTGTTTTCGTGAAGAAATCATGACAAACTAACACAAAATGAAGATTTCATTATAACTTGACATTCTGAGTTGTTTTCATGAAACCTGCGCTTCCCCTACAAGAGTTCGACCTAACATTATAGGAAAACGTGTTTTCGTGAAGAAATCATGACAAACTAACACAAAATGAAGATTTCATTATAACTTGACATTCTGAGTTGTTTTCATGAAACCTGCGCTTCCCCTACTAGAGTTCAACCTACCATTATAGGAAAACGTGTTTTCGTGAAGAAATCATGACAAACTAACACAAAATGAAGATTTCATTATAACTTGACATTCTGAGTTGTTTTCATGAAACCTGCGCTTCCCCTACAAGAGTTCGACCTACCATTATAGGAAAACGTGTATTCGTGAAGAAATCATGACAAACTAACACAAAGTGAAGATTTCATTATAACTTGACATTCTGAGTTGTTTTCATGAAACCTGCGTTTCCCCTACAAGAGTTCAACCTACCATTATAGGAAAATGTGTTTTCGTGAAGAAATCATGACAAACTAACACAAAATGAAGATTTCATTATAACTTGACATTCTGAGTTGTTTTCATGAAACCTGCGCTTCCTCTACAAGAGTTCGACCTACCATTATAGGAAAACGTGTTTTCGTGAAGAAATCATGACAAACTAACACAAAATGAAGATTTCATTATAACTTGACATTCTGAGTTGTTTTCATGAAACCTGCGCTTCCCCTACAAGAGTTCGACCTACCATTATAGGAAAACGTGTTTTCGTGAAGAAATCATGACAAACTAACACAAAATGAAGATTTCATTATAACTTGACATTCTGAGTTGTTTTCATGAAACCTGCGCTTCCCCTATAAGAGTTCAACCTACCATTATAGAAAAACGTGTTTTCGTGAAGAAATCATGACAAACTAACACAAAATGAAGATTTCATTATAACTTGACATTCTGAGTTGTTTTCATGAAACCTGCGCTTCCCCTACAAGAGTTCGACCTACCATTATAGGAAAACGTGTTTTCGTGAAGAAATCATGACAAACTAACACAAAATGAAGATTTCATTATAACTTGACATTCTGAGTTGTTTTCATGAAACCTGCGCTTCCCCTACAAGAGTTCGACCTACCATCATAGAAAAACGTGTTTTCGTGAAGAAATCATGACAAACTAACACAAAATGAAGATTTCATTATAACTTGACATTCTGAGTTGTTTTCATGAAACCTGCGCTTCCCCTACAAGAGTTCGACCTACCATTATAGGAAAACGTGTTTTCGTGAAGAAATCATGACAAACTAACACAAAATGAAGATTTCATTATAACTTGACATTCTGAGTTGTTTTCATGAAACCTGCGCTTCCCCTATAAGAGTTCAACCTACCATTATAGGAAAACGTGTTTTCGTGAAGAAATCATGACAAACTAACACAAAATGAAGATTTCATTATAACTTGACATTCTGAGTTGTTTTCATGAAACCTGCGCTTCCCCTACAAGAGTTCGACCTACCATTATAGGAAAACGTGTTTTCGTGAAGAAATCATGACAAACTAACACAAAGTGAAGATTTCATTATAACTTGACATTCTGAGTTGTTTTCATGAAACCTGCGTTTCCCCTACAAGAGTTCAACCTACCATTATAGGAAAACGTGTTTTCGTGAAGAAATCATGACAAACTAACACAAAATGAAGATTTCATTATAACTTGACATTCTGAGTTGTTTTCATGAAACCTGCGCTTCCCCTACAAGAGTTCGACCTACCATTATAGGAAAACGTGTTTTCGTGAAGAAATCATGACAAACTAACACAAAGTGAAGATTTCATTATAACTTGACATTCTGAGTTGTTTTCATGAAACCTGCGTTTCCCCTACAAGAGTTCAACCTACCATTATAGGAAAACGTGTTTTCGTGAAGAAATCATGACAAACTAACACAAAATGAAGATTTCATTATAACTTGACATTCTGAGTTGTTTTCATGAAACCTGCGCTTCCTCTACAAGAGTTCGACCTACCATTATAGGAAAACGTGTTTTCGTGAAGAAATCATGACAAACTAACACAAAATGAAGATTTCATTATAACTTGACATTCTGAGTTGTTTTCATGAAACCTGCGCTTCCCCTACAAGAGTTCGACCTACCATTATAGGAAAACGTGTTTTCGTGAAGAAATCATGACAAACTAACACAAAATGAAGATTTCATTATAACTTGACATTCTGAGTTGTTTTCATGAAACCTGCGCTTCCCCTATAAGAGTTCAACCTACCATTATAGAAAAACGTGTTTTCGTGAAGAAATCATGACAAACTAACACAAAATGAAGATTTCATTATAACTTGACATTCTGAGTTGTTTTCATGAAACCTGCGCTTCCCCTACAAGAGTTCGACCTACCATTATAGGAAAACGTGTTTTCGTGAAGAAATCATGACAAACTAACACAAAATGAAGATTTCATTATAACTTGACATTCTGAGTTGTTTTCATGAAACCTGCGCTTCCCCTACAAGAGTTCGACCTACCATCATAGAAAAACGTGTTTTCGTGAAGAAATCATGACAAACTAACACAAAATGAAGATTTCATTATAACTTGACATTCTGAGTTGTTTTCATGAAACCTGCGCTTCCCCTACAAGAGTTCGACCTACCATTATAGGAAAACGTGTTTTCGTGAAGAAATCATGACAAACTAACACAAAATGAAGATTTCATTATAACTTGACATTCTGAGTTGTTTTCATGAAACCTGCGCTTCCCCTATAAGAGTTCAACCTACCATTATAGGAAAACGTGTTTTCGTGAAGAAATCATGACAAACTAACACAAAATGAAGATTTCATTATAACTTGACATTCTGAGTTGTTTTCATGAAACCTGCGCTTCCCCTACAAGAGTTCGACCTACCATTATAGGAAAACGTGTTTTCGTGAAGAAATCATGACAAACTAACACAAAGTGAAGATTTCATTATAACTTGACATTCTGAGTTGTTTTCATGAAACCTGCGTTTCCCCTACAAGAGTTCGACCTACCATTATAGGAAAACGTGTTTTCGTGAAGAAATCATGACAAACTAACACAAAATGAAGATTTCATTATAACTTGACATTCTGAGTTGTTTTCATGAAACCTGCGCTTCCCCTACAAGAGTTCGACCTACCATTATAGGAAAACGTGTTTTCGTGAAGAAATCATGACAAACTAACACAAAGTGAAGATTTCATTATAACTTGACATTCTGAGTTGTTTTCATGAAACCTGCGCTTCCCCTATAAGAGTTCAACCTACCATTATAGGAAAACGTGTTTTCGTGAAGAAATCATGACAAACTAACACAAAATGAAGATTTCATTATAACGACATTCTGAGTTGTTTTCATGAAACCTGCGCTTCCCCTACAAGAGTTCAACCTACCATTATAGGAAAACGTGTTTTCGTGAAGAAATCCTGACAAACTAACACAAAATGAAGATTTCATTATAACTTGACATTCTGAGTTGTTTTCATGAAACCTGCGCTTCCCCTACAAGAGTTCGACCTACCATTATAGGAAAACGTGTTTTCGTGAAGAAATCATGACAAACTAACACAAAATGAAGATTTCATTATAACTTGACATTCTGAGTTGTTTTCATGAAACCTGCGCTTCCCCTATAAGAGTTCAACCTACCATTATAGAAAAACGTGTTTTCGTGAAGAAATCATGACAAACTAACACAAAATGAAGATTTCATTATAACTTGACATTCTGAGTTGTTTTCATGAAACCTGCGCTTCCCCTACAAGAGTTCGACCTTCCATTATAGGAAAACGTGTTTTCGTGAAGAAATCATGACAAACTAACACAAAATGAAGATTTCATTATAACTTGACATTCTGAGTTGTTTTCATGAAACCTGCGCTTCCCCTATAAGAGTTCAACCTACCATTATAGAAAAACGTGTTTTCGTGAAGAAATCATGACAAACTAACACAAAATGAAGATTTCATTATAACTTGACATTCTGAGTTGTTTTCATGAAACCTGCGCTTCCCCTACAAGAGTTCGACCTAACATTATAGGAAAACGTGTTTTCGTGAAGAAATCATGACAAACTAACACAAAATGAAGATTTCATTATAACTTGACATTCTGAGTTGTTTTCATGAAACCTGCGCTTCCCCTACAAGAGTTCGACCTACCATTATAGGAAAACGTGTTTTCGTGAAGAAATCATGACAAACTAACACAAAATGAAGATTTCATTATAACTTGACATTCTGAGTTGTTTTCATGAAACCTGCGCTTCCCCTACAAGAGTTCAACCTACCATTATAGGAAAACGTGTTTTCGTGAAGAAATCATGACAAACTAACACAAAATGAAGATTTCATTATAACTTGACATTCTGAGTTGTTTTCATGAAACCTGCGCTTCCCCTACAAGAGTTCAACCTACCATTATAGGAAAACATGTTTTCGTGAAGAAATCATGACAAACTAACACAAAATGAAGATTTCATTATAACTTGACATTCTGAGTTGTTTTCATGAAACCTGCGCTTCCCCTACAAGAGTTCGACCTACCATTATAGGAAAACGTGTTTTCGTGAAGAAATCATGACAAACTAACACAAAATGAAGATTTCATTATAACTTGACATTCTGAGTTGTTTTCATGAAACCTGCGCTTCCCCTACTAGAGTTCAACCTACCATTATAGGAAAACGTGTTTTCGTGAAGAAATCATGACAAACTAACACAAAATGAAGATTTCATTATAACTTGACATTCTGAGTTGTTTTCATGAAACCTGCGCTTCCCCTACAAGAGTTCGACCTACCATTATAGGAAAACGTGTTTTCGTGAAGAAATCATGACAAACTAACACAAAGTGAAGATTTCATTATAACTTGACATTCTGAGTTGTTTTCATGAAACCTGCGCTTCCCCTATAAGAGTTCAACCTACCATTATAGGAAAACGTGTTTTCGTGAAGAAATCATGACAAACTAACACAAAATGAAGATTTCATTATAACGACATTCTGAGTTGTTTTCATGAAACCTGCGCTTCCCCTACAAGAGTTC